>NC_083477.1:14230383-14350383 GCF_030014155.1 Tachysurus vachellii
TCCTGATTTTCCCCAATGGCATGAGTGGAATCCCGAGGACAAAAGTATTTACTGTGATCCCTCACCTTGCATATGGCTAGAAAGTGCATGTGTTTTGCACCTCAAATCAACTTGGCAAAAGCTGTAAACACAGTTAATATAATGACCCAGCTGACTAACTGCTTAAATAACTGCCTTTGCAGAAATCTAGCATCACTTATGTAGCATATAATGCTTCAGACTACACAAAGCTTCGCTCATCTCCTGTTGCTTTATAAATAACCTTGACAACCTTCACATTCATTACAAAACCTATCAAAAACATGGTAGTAATTTGGTGTTTAGATGTGTCATTTGCAAAACAGCAGGCTTCCCCATGACAGCTTGCCTGTCTTCAGGAGGCTATTCTACTGCATTGTTCTGGTGGAGAATAGAGTGGGTGTCGGCCATTCCCACTACTCAACCCCTAAATCCTTTTAGCTGGGAGCAAAGAGGTCTAATGGTGTGCTCTTAAGAGATCTGGGTGGGCAGGGTGGGGTCTCTAAGAGCAGAACATTAGCACAGATCTTGTTCTTGTGAGAACACTTGCTGTCCAACAAAAGCAGTAATTTTGCCAACACAAACAGTTCCATCATTGTTTCCCTTCCAAAATACACTGTGCAAGATCTACTCCAGCTATGAGACCAACGTAATGACGAACCCATTCCACTCTGCAAAAAAATGTTGCTTTGACCGAACAGCCTTTGAGTCTCTGGCCTTAACACAGGTCAGCTTTTATAGTTCCCTGTCCACCCTTTGACAAATTGGCAGCATAAACGGGTACATTCGGTCTCATGTTGCCCCGACTATCAATAGAAACCACATAATGTTACTTTAGTCACACCTGAATGGTGTCACTGTGCAAAAGGTGACAGGTCTCACAGAATGAGATTTACGCCTTTAATCCTATCAGTATGTACACAAATCCATTCAATACATAGACATGTTTAATCCTCCTTTACAACACAACCTGCTGAGTACTGAGTCCTTTCAGCTCTCCGATGTCAATTATGTGATGCAGCCAGTGATGTACAGTACAAGGTTTTTGCATTTTTCTTTCTTTTAATAAAATGCATGTAGCAAACTGATGCAGCTTGGGTCAAACAGACTATGCATTTATTAGTGTATTTGGATATGGAAAGCAGACCAAACAAACAATATTAGCCATACTGAAATAGCATTCACACACTGAATCCACAATCCCATAAGTGTTTTAAATGCCACTTGCCTTTGGTTGGCGCTGTTTTACTAACCACATATAAGTGGGAGTAACGGTATGAGAGCATGATTTTAGTGAAACAGGTGAATTTATGTGGAATAGGACGTTTTCTATTTACAAGTGACTGCAACCTAAAAGAATAAAGATTGCTTTTTTTAAATGCTGTTGCAAAAACTATGCAATATAAAATGAAGTATATGTAATATAGATAATTGAGTCATATTTAACTCTACCTGCTGCTGCTGCTGCTCGGGTTTGGTACCTCTTACAGTGCAGGTTTATTCAAGATCGAGGCAAAATCCAATGGTGCATCACTTCTTCAGTGATCAACTATGGTATCATGCAGAGGCAGATTTCTTAAAATTCCACAAATCATCCCACATCATCAAAAAGGCAGGGGAATTCCATAGTGTGCGCGTGCTCCGGTGTCGCGGCTTGGGCATCCTGAGAATCCCAGCACAGCTCCATGCGCACGGAGACGTGTGTACGTATCATCCACTTAGTTTATTTCCAGCAATAAACGGCATGCCAAGTAAGAACACTAACTAAAAACATCCACCAAGTCAAAATCCTCCAAAAAAAAAAAATAAACTATTATAGGACTTTGGAAAAGAAGAGAAAAATCCTCCACGTGCGCAACGATTCCTCCTGTAAAAGTATCCGAAATATCCACTGACTCTATTATCCGTAAAAAATATGGAATTAAAACCCGGAAATGTTAATAAACCTCCCGAAAGTGTGTTGTTTAAGTTTCGTAAAGAGGTGTAAAAGTTGATGGGAGATCCAGACGGAGTTAGTTTAGTACTCCTGTAGTGACAGATGTCGGGACGCAGCTTCGACTCTGTAGTTCCTCCTGCGCTCGAATGCAGCGCTCAGGAAATCCCACTCATTACACTCTGCTGCACGTGAAGCCATCTGCCAAGTTCACCTGACTCACGCGCACTAAGCATGCTGGGTAATGGAGTTTCTAATGGAGTGATTGGCTTTTTTAGACGTTTTTAAGTAAACAATTTTTTTTTTAATATATATAAATAATAAAAATAAAAAACAACAGTGAAAAGTTGTTATGGAAAAACCAAGAGTAGCTGAATTCATCTAGATTGTTTCACTAGTATCTAGTATAAAATTTCACTTTCAATGCATATCATTTTAAGTGATGCAAAGTTTTACACCATCACTCAATATTCTTATTAAGATCTTACAGGTTCCAATGTGCTAAATATGTAGGGTTTATATATATATATATATATATATATATATATATATATATATGGTTATAGGTTGTGGACATACATACATATATACATACATACATACTTACACACACACATACATACACACACATACATATATACACACACACATACATACATACACACACATACATACATACACACACACACTTTCATACATACAGACACTTACATACTGTACATACACACACATACACATACATACATACAGTACATACATACATACACACACACATACACACACACACATACATACTGTACATACACACATACACATACATACATACAGTACATACATACATACACACACACATACATACACACACTTACATACTGTACATACACACACATACACATACATACATACAGTACATACATACATACACACACACATACACACACACACATACATAGATAATTTTTTTTTAAAGCCATATTTTAAAAATGTTTTGATGTTTTGCGGCTGTTAATAATCGCCGCGGGGGGCCATAGCGTGTGAGCTTCTCGCCTAAACACTGTTGAGTAAGATAATTATCAGCTGTCGTAAGAGTGAGAGAGAACAGCGTCGGCGCTTTGAATCACCTTCTCATGAATGCTCTGCTTGTTTCTCTTACCTCACTCGTCTTACTCACCTCCAGGCGCGCTTTTTTATTTCAGGAATCTGAAAGTCTGAAACGCAGCGTGAGAAAAAATGGAATGGATTCCCGGAACTGGATTCCTCAAGATGTCTGTTCTATATATCATAACTACTAATGTAATAAAAGTGAGTGGAGCTGTAATGCAGCGTTATATCGGTGACTCGGTCACTTGGTCATCAAGTGAGGACTGTAAACAAAAATCAACCCAGGAATTTCTATTGTAGTGCATTTGTCCAAAATAAAACTATAAAAATTTGTTATTGAGCACTATTACAAGTGGCAGCACTTTTACACAGTAGGAGTGTAACACAATGCCATTATCACTATTAGTATCAGTAACTTATCTGTCTAGTGCTTTAAACTGTATCTATCTGCATCTAAACGGAACGTAAGCATTGCGAACACAGGGATGGTTTTTCAGGGATGAGTAAATTCTGTAAAATGTTGATACCTAATTAATCATTTCTGCTCCTGCCTAAAGTTTAATTAATTAATTAATTAATTTATTTATTTATTTATTTATTTATTTATTTACTTATTTATACCAGATTTTGGATTTTCAAACTTTTGGGTTACAGCTGATATTGATATGAAGGTAAATTCCCAATATAAGAAATAGAGAGTGCCTGCTGTGATTGGCTTTTGCAGCTTTTAAAAATTTAGCAAAGATTAGAAAGTCATTCATTCATTCATTCATTCATTCATTCATTCATTCATTCATTTATTCATTCATTTTCAGTAACCCCTCTATCCTGGTCCATGATTGGGGTGATTCCCGGAGCAATTCCTGGAACCAGTGGTTCTGAGACAAGAAAATTACCCCAAGAAAGGATGCCAGTCCATTGCAGGACACCATCCATACATACGTTAGCTCACTCACACCTACAGAAAAATAATGTAGTTCATGTGCAGTGGGAGACCGGAAAACCCAGAGAAACTTCACACAAACACAGAAAAGAACATGAGAACCTCAGACAGTAATTCATGCTCAGGAGTGAAAGCAGGGAATTGGAACTATAAGTCAACAATACGACAAACTGAGCCACCAAAATAATAAATCTTATTATAAAATGAATCTACTGTATGTGGCAATGCTTTTATTTATCATATGCCTGGGTCACACTACAATATACACGATTATTCTATCGTCTCCTATTTCAAAAATGCACCAGATGTGATGACATACTTTACTTCTGAGAGTCGCCACCGACCAACACAAACATACACAGACACACGTACAATGTGTTGAGTCATAAAATTTGAACATGATGTTTCCTATTTTGCACAACTGTAAATATTTTCCCAACTGACAGTATTTAAGCTTTTAAAACCAGTTTGTTGCAAACAACTGCAATTTATCTGTACAATTCTAGCCCTAAGTACACTATAACATATTTCACATGATGTGATGCCGTTCCTGCTGCACTATATTTGATTCTAATTTTAACATTTAGTTTAAAAATATAAAATAACAATAGTTTATATGACTTTAAAAGCTGTTAAGTTTCCCAAGCAAGCCCCACTCCATGAATTGCTGGTGGTAGTCTTTTTTGTTTCTCTTTTGAATTTACTTGCTAAATAACTCGACACAATTTACTTCTTCCCATTACTTCCTCAATTTCCAGTATTCAGATTCATTCCACCAAGATAATTTATTCCATACACAGATGTAATTGTGGACTTATGGACCATTTGAATTGAGAGTGGTTCTTTGTTGTATCTTTACTGCATGTGTTTTTGAACCGCTTTCAAACAGGAAATTAGTAAAATGGCATTTAATGAAGTCAGGATTTCCGGGAACATTCACTTTGCTTTTAGAGCAGATGCTTTTAGAATGAATGCTATTGTAGGTTCACACATTAAGTCACTGGGTTTATCGAGGGAGTATTGTAAATATGAGAAAAATGCTAAATTTCCAGCAGTGGTGAGAAAACAAGATGAGTTTCTAAGTTGTTTTCACATTATTTTTAGCAAGAAAATGTTGGAATGTCTTCTGTTTTTAAGAAATCAATCACATATTTTTAGGCTACAGATATGTCTCATGTTATTGTCTTTGTAGTGTTTCTATTTGTTACTGAAATTATTCCATTCCGAGATCCACTACTTGTCTTTGAAATCACCTTCCCTGGCACTTTTCCAGTACAATCCAGGGGTACCTGAATTGCACGCGATTCTGTCAATTGCAGGTACTTGATTGCTTGCTTGTGTGTCCAGGTTGAAAAGTTGTTGGAGATTTCTGTGCACAGAGTTGCGTGACTAGAACCCTGGATAAAACACAAAGACATTGTTTTCAGCCATCTAAACTCCATTTATGGTAACTCAACAGCATTCCTGGCTTGCATTCCTCAGGCACTGAGCTCCTATGAAGGGTTTTTTCTTGTCTTGCATGTGTGGAATCCCTTAAACGATTATTTTATAAGATTATAAAGATTAATATAGACAATGAACCAGATTAACATTACCGTCTTTTTAAAATTATTTTTCATAGCTTTTTAATGTCACTTGTATTTTTCTACCTATTTTTTTATTAGCTGTAATTCTAGAACAATTAAAATATATTTATCCCCACTTATGCAACTTGACTGTGTTTGCATATTTAATACACCAATAAGCAAGGGTGAAAATATCTGTGTTAGGCTAAAAACAAACCCTAGCTGGCTGGCTCTCCCATCCATCCTACTCTCCAATGTTTGCTCAGTATTCAGCTAGGGGGTTCACCTTGTATTGTGCCGACAGAAATGCAGCTCTGTGTGGTAAGGCTCGTGGTGATGGCTTGTATGTTTACGTCAATATGGAATGTCTCTAGTTACATCTCAATGCTAGTGGAGTTTGAGACTGTTAGATGCAGGCCATTTTATTTACCATTTATCTGCAGAAAGCTGAACCTAATGGACTGTTTATTATTTTAGTGTATTAAATTTCACAGATTTCAACCATGCAAACTTTAAATTGGGGCTCTCTAATTTTGCGCACATCCCCGTCCCAATCTCAGCTACCCAGACCACATCTCTGTTATGATAAATTCAGCATACAGACTGCTCATTAGACGCTCTAAACCAGTTTTGAAGAAGTAGAAAACCTGTCCTGCAGGAGCCACCTCTGCTCTTCAGATTGGATTGCAACATGATCAGGGAGGCTGCAATTAACAGTGATTCCACCAACTTGGAGGAGTACACAGCATCAGTGACCAGCTACATCGACAAGTGCATTGGTGATGTGACATGACAAGACCATCACCACAGAAGCCATGGATGAACACAAAGGTGTGTGCGATGCTGAAATTCAAAGTAGGGGACAAGATAGCCCTAAGAACAGCAAGGGCCAAACTGTCCTGAGCCATCAGAGAGGCAAAGCGCACACATGACCAGAGAATCCACAGCCACTTCCATGACAGCAGTGACACCCGGAGCATGTGGCAGGGCATCCAGGCAAACAGTGACTACGGAAAAAATTCACCTGCCTATGAAAGTGATGCCTTCCAGATGTGTTAAATGCCATGACCATGGTGGGTCTCAGCATACAGAGTGGAGGTGCAGAGCCAACAACCTGTCTCTGAACGTTAACAATACAAAAAAGATGGTTGTTGATGGCTTCGAGAGAGCCCAGAGCAACCATTCTCTACTGAACATTGACAGATCATCTATTGAGATTTTCAAGGGCATCAAATTCCTTGGTGTTCACCTGGCAAAGAACCTCACCTTGTCGACTGAGACCAACTCTATCATCAAGAAATCCCAGCATCATCACCACTTCTTATGAAGTCTGAAGAAAGCCCATCTCCCTCCCTGTCTGGTTTGGGAATTACACCGTCTCAGACCACAAAACAGCAGATAGTGAGGAAAGCTGAAAACATCATCAGAGTCTGTCTTCCCTCTATCACAAACATTTACACAACACACTGCATCCAGAGAGCCAACAGCAATGTGCATGATCCCAGTTACCCCTCACACACTCTTCACTTTCCTACCATCTGGAAAAAGGTTCAACAGCATTAGGGCACTCACAACCAGACTGTGTAACAGTTTCTTTCCTCAAGCCATCAGACTCCTCAACACCCAGAACTGAACTTTACTAAACTGACACACACTTAAACACTCATTCAATATACATCTATGTTTACAGCTCCACTCAACACTGTTTACATGCTGTTTTCTCACATTGACTTTAATGCTGTTTTGCACACCGCAATTCAGTGCTGCCACCAACTGCTGCTATTATATAAATATATATGTTTACAAGAACCCTCATTGTTTACAATCTCTATATTTTGCACAAATGCTCAATTACAGAATGTATACTGGTTGGCTCTAATTTGTGTATCTGTCTTGTAGTGTGTTGTAATGTCTGTTTGCACTGTCTTTTGACTTTATGTGGCTAGGACACCATTCTCTATGTCCTTAGCTCTGGGTTGTTCTTTGTAGCTCTGTGTTTTATGTAGCATCATCGTCCTTGATAAATGTTGTTTCATTTCACTATGTACTGCATCAGCTATATATGGTTGAAATGACAATGAAAGCCTTGACTTGACTTGACTTGCATAAGAGATAATACTCTGAATTATTTTATTATTTCTATTCTCTCTCTCTCTTTGAAAAAAAAAAAACAGCCTCCAGTTTATTGGATGCTAGGCATTAAATCAAATTGATTTAGAGAAAAAGAAAATTGATCATAAAGCACCACAAATTGTTCAGAAGCACAAGAGGGTCTTTAAGGGCAATCATGATATAAATCTACTTGATAATTATAAACACGCCTGGATCAGAAGCAGGGTACTTAAGAGGGAAATAACATCACTCACATAAGAGCGGAAAAAGGTTTTCAGAGTGATCATGGTTCTTTGAGGCACATTACAGCTTCAGACAGAGAGATATCCCATGTTATCAATAACACAAGGTTCCATTCAGCAAGACTGGACACAAATGTTTCCACATGTGGTCTCAAGATCCAGCCTCAATGATGGGTTTACCAAGAGTGGAGGATTAGATTGCAGCAACTACAAACCAAGCTTGGGTGTTTAAAGGATCCAGCATGTATGTATGTATGCCAAAAAAGCAGAAACGTGGTTTCAATGTCAATATATGTTGTACACATAGACACCTGTTCAGTTCACCTCCCTTCTTTTCACAGGCTACGTCTTTTTCTATTTGCTATTCATCTGGCATTTGTTTCATAAACAGCAGCCAGGAAACTTGGAACTGAATTGCCATGTTGGGTCGCCAAGTGAAAGGGCAGCACTGGGCCAGCATGTCTATTTCCTTGCAGATTCTGGAACTTGCTGTGGGAAATACCACACTTAAACCACCGTAGTTCAAAGCTGGAAGGGCAAGAAGGGCAGGAAGGTAGCAAACTGAATTAAATTAGATTGGAAAACGATGTCTGCTAGTGTATTCTTGTTGATATTTTATGTCAAACATTATTGGATTTTGTCCTCATTGACTTGATAGCTTGACCTCACTGGCTGCTTAAAGGATTCAAAGCGGATACATATGACTTTTTCAACCGCATTGAACCGCATTCGACTACACAGTTTAACTTTGTTAGTTATCTCTACTCCAAAGTATTAAGAGGATAGTACATTTATATCTTATTTATAATTGTTTGGAAAAAATTTAAACTTAACTTTCAGGTAAAGTAACTGATTAAATAGCAATATACAATAGTTAAAGTGTATTTCAGTTCAGTAATTTACTCCTCAAATCAAATATTCCTTAAAGCTTAAGGCTAACAGATAGTATATACTGCATACATAGTTTAACAACAGTAGACAGAGTGGTGATTAAGGATCAGCTGTTATCTTCAGTCTTCACTAGAATAAAGATAACTCTAAGAGAGCTGATCCTACATCAGTGTCTTGTACAGAAAGGTTTAATACAGGGTGGTGTTGGCACAGTGGCTATGCGTGACAAGGAGGAATACACCTGTCTGTGAGTGCAGGTAGAGGAGGGAGTGTGAGCACGCAGGGGCCTGCCACCAGAACAATGCAGCTCATTGTGCCTGCTCTCTTTCTGCCAGCACTCCAGAGAGGTGGAGAGCCAGGGACGCGTGCGAGAGAATCAGCACCTTCCACACATAGGCACACACGTAAAGACTTGTACATACAAACTGAAGCACTCACATTTCGCTTACACACACCCACCATCGTATCACAAGCCCACAAATTGGCCATAAACACCTCAGGTCACAGACAGAATCTATTCTTAATACAGAAGGATCCAGTCAATGTGCCTAATCACACTCCAAGCAAAGGGTTATGACCTATGATTTTATCATTATTTTATTATTTATTTATATTTTTTTCACTTTTATAATATCATTTTATTTTAGAATCATATTTTCTTCACAGAAAGTCACAGAGACTAATTTTTCACTGGAAGAGCTTATGCCAAGAATTCTGCTCTAGTATTAGGCTTAACGTAAACTAATGGCCAGCATATGAAGAAGTTTATTTTGTAATCTAGTGAAGCAGTTTACTGCTGAATTGCTGCAAACGATCTCTAAGGTTACATCTCATTAATATCTACATGACCATTAAATGGGTCTGTAACTATTTTTTAAATTTACTACTAGTTTTTATTATTATTATTATTATCAATAATCAAATTAATCTAACGTATTTACCGGTTATACGTTTAAATAATGCTAACAAATGTAAATATTTGCAAAGAGAATTCTATACGTAACTTTAATCATTTATTTATGAACATTTTAATTATAGTTTATTTTATTTTATGTAACAGCTCTGATTGCAGCTGTTCAAAGCTACTAGGCTGAAAACAATCAAACAATCAAATGCATACCTAGTATGTAAACACTAATATACACAAACAAACCCAGAGACAACATATTTAAGTATAACAAGTTAATTTTTTTTAGTGCCCACAAACAATTAAAAAAAAATTGACTTTAAAAACTGATGTCATAAATACATTGAGGTAAGATCTAGGATTAATCGTCCTTCTGTGAAAGTAAATCTTCGGCATTCTTGAAAGTATAAGATTTATTTCTTATTTCTAAAGTGTACAGGGCATTTCTGTGTGTAGGTATTTTAAAAATGAACTGGTTTCACAATGTGACCTACTGCTTGAGATAAGCAAATTCTGCTATTCAAATTCCATTGACAGTGTGAGCGTGTGTGCTCACCTGCTAACGCAATACAGCATTCATAAAGGTTGTATTGTTAAGTTGCGTGCGAAGCTCATGCTTTTGGCTTTGGGTCCCCGCCTACTTCTGTAAACCACAGCCGTTTTTTCTCCCTGCTTTCTTTCCCTGCCTCACCTTCCCCTCTTTTTTTGTTACAGGTAAACATTTGATGTCCGCACGCAATCCTCGAAGAGTCTCCACCCACTACCTTCTCCGGCTTACTCACTCTGGCTTATTTCTTCCCCCCACACACAGTCACGCTATCGCATGCTCCCCATTCTAACATTCTTCATGCTCTGACTCAGCACCTGCTGAGTGCTTAGCCTCAGTTCTTGCTGAGCCGTTACTTGTCTTGCACTTTTTACTGATCTGGTATGTTTTTTCTATTTAATGTATTTTGTTCCATTAACTATTTAGAATAAAAATGCTAGAGTTTTTTTTTTTATTATTTATTTAACCATTTAATATACAATAATATATTCAGGAGAGAAAAATCTTGGAAAACAGGTGTCACTGTGAAATAACTTCCTTCTTCTCTATCTCACAATTATACAATTTCGTGTCTTTCTGCACGTTCACAACGTGAAGATTCACAGTGTTTTATAGCAAAGAAACAAACTCATGCCACTTCATTATTGATTTGTGTCTAAGCACTTACACATTCTTTTTCTATAATAACAGGTCTGTGTCACTTAGCCTCAGGTAAAAGGATTGACTACATCCTCTTGATCCCAATCAGACACATTTTCTCTTGCTCCTCTTCTATGGATTTATTCAACAACATTTTTTTGTTCATTATCTAGCTTCATATTAATTTCTATTTTCTGAAATTCTTTAATATTTCTTAATTCAGCTTGTTTACTTCCTCGTGTTAAACAAATCCTCTGCTGCAATTAAAGCAACAAAGGTTTGGGTTCACCAAAAGATCACTACAACAAAAAGTGTTCAAGGATCTGAGGGTAAAAGGCAAAAAAAAAAAGTGTAATGTTACAGTACCAAATGTGGTCATTTTACTATGCAGGAAATAGAGAAATATCACATAAATCAAATTGGTACTTTTCCAGAGACACACCGACATGCACGTAAGACGCCACACTCAATTTCGCTTGTGCTCACATACGACCTCTGTCATTTGTAATAAAGGAATGAGGAAATGGGTTGGTGAATTTCATACCACACAAACCACAAGGCACACTTCTGATGACAGCACAAGACCACAAGTCCAAGACATCAAAGAACAACAGAATACTGCTCAGATTGTTGCTTTTTATAAAAAGTAAACTTAATTCTCTAATTTCAAAAATGCTGCACCTTATGGAACTGCTTCTAACTATCCTCTTATGACTCAGGCATGGAATGAGGTGAATGTTCATATGAAACCTGTGGTCAGTGCTGTGGGCCGCCCACATCGTAGCTTTCATTCCTATGTTCACTGTCGTAGCTTTCATTCCTATGAAACACTATCCAACTCACACAACCACACACTCTGACATACTGACACCAAACCATATGTCAGAGAAAGTCAGCTCCAGAATAGTTAAATATTTGCGGTGTCCTTGAAAACATATATTGGACACATTTTATTCTTCATAATAAAGAAAACTTGACCAGGCATGTTGTTATTAGAAAATAATCAGTGACAGTGTGGTTTGAAGCGGCTTGAGATTAAGTGGAGTCTCTGTTACCAAGATGGAATGGTTATTCCTCTTATGCCACAGCAATTTGCTAAAAATTACTAAATGTGCTAAAGAACAATGTGGCAAATTTACCCTCTCAGCATCCAATACAGTTTCTAGCATGGTATGGGCTTGTTATTTCCCATGGACTTTTTTAGATTTTCCCATATGCCTTTGTTTTGGCTTTCTCCCGTTTCCACCCATGTCATGCCATTGGTTTGGTTCCCAAATGTATGTGCCTATTCTGCATTTAGCCATTAATTAGTTTTTCTGTTTTTGTCTTTTGACAAATGTAGTTTCTTGAGTGAGAGTTCATGTTCTTCAATGTTTTTCCAGCTGTACCTGTTTATTTGACTTATGGATTTGGATATGACTTGTGTGAATCCTGTCTCCCTGTGCCATGTACTCTGTTTTTTTTTTTCATGAGTATGATTTCTGGATTCCATAAAATATTGTGTTCTGCTCCCCATTGCCATATTTTATTCCTGACAACGATCATGTTGATGCCTTAAAAGCATCCACAAAAGAACACCCTGTGCAAATATAGAGTGTGTTAATACAGAAATGATTACCTATTACAGTCAGAACTACTGTTTAAACCATGCAATTATTCAAAATTAAGCAACACTTTCTGAAATTAATCAGTGATAATCAATGACTCCACTTAGGTATTATTGGTAATGATGTTGCAATCGGTATTGTTGTTTGGCTGGTGGTAGTTGTGGCTTTGGGTTGTTGATTAGTGTTCAAGCTGCCACAGTTGGGCCCTTAAGCAAGACATTTACCCCTCACTGCTCCAGCTGCATCATTGCTGACCCTGTGCTCTTATCCCAACTTCTTAAGTTGATTCTTCTTAAGAAGAATTTCACTGTGCTGTAATGTATAAATTAAATAATGTTTATTAATGTAGTCCCCTGTGAGCAAGATCTTTGTTGAAATAGTGTCTAGGCCCAGTAATTCATGTGGATTCAATGCATTCACTTACACGGTACACATACTCTAGGCAGCAAATGACCATGAATATCAATAACTGGATTTCTCTAAACTTCACCAGTATGAATGTACGCTCAATTAATATTATACTTGTTTCATTTACAAGTTAAATTGTTTGGTCACCCTCTTACTGATCTGGAAAAGCCATTCAACCAACATAATCTGATTGTGTCAAGTCAATGTGTCACATAATGTTCCTTGTGCTCAGGCCAAAGGCTGAAACAATGGAGTCATTTGATTGAGTGTATAAAGTAACTGACCAAAGAAAATAAAGGAACAGTTTATTCTAGCCATTTGACTTCAAGGGGCTTGTTTCTGCTGAGACAAACAAACTTGCTCTTAATGTGAATAACAGAGTCTGTCTCTTATTGAAACTGCAGACCAGCAAGAACAATGCTTATTGTCCAGGCAGCCAATGACCATGCAAAGCAATGCACACCAGAAAGGACAGCAAGACTGAATAGAGCCCATTGTCCTATGTTATAATACAAGGTGCTTTTCATGCTACTGCTATGCTACTGTAAGATAGGACTCTGTGTCTGTGCACAAGATTGCAACTGAGAATACACCAAAGATGGCACAATTGTCTCTCAGCCAGACACAGAGACAAAAACCATGAAAAGACTTGTCCCAATAGGCCAGTCCAACTTGGATTAAGCCTAGTCATGTACTAAAGGTTGCTTTCACACCATTTCCTGAGAAAAACTATAGACAATTTTGTATTTCTTTCATTAGTTACACTACATACTGACTTTGGTGTGCTCTTCTACGGTTTTAGAAGACGTTTTTTTCAATTTGTTTGTTTTGTCTGGCTGTCTTGAATATTTGTTCACTGATTGACTCCAAATGTCTTAGTTTATGTCCAAGGTCTAACCGAGGAATCCCAACCTGAACAAACAGTCTTGGTTATTTTACCCCTACAAAAGCTGCTGTAAGTGAGAAAAGTGGTAGCTCAGTGATTACATTTACATCATTTAGCAGACACCCTTATCCAGAGTGACTTACAACAGAGCAACTGAGGGTTAAGGGCCTTGCTCAGGGGCCCAGCAGTGGCAGCTTGGTGGACCCAGGGTTCGAACCCATGACCTTCCGATCAGTAGCCCAACACCATAACCACTGAGCTACCACATCATGATTAACCACATGATTAAGTTATTGGCCTAGTGATCAGAAGATTGTGAGTTCAAATCTCAGGGTTTGAATCCGTGGCTCTTGAAAAACTCACCCTTAACTCTCAAATTTTTAGTTGTATGAACAAATGGGGGTAGGTTTGCCAAATTCCCCAAACTATAATGATCCCATTACCAGTGTAATGTTTGAGGGTCCAATGGAGTTGCTGTATTCCCTCCATGTATGAGAATTTACTCCATATAAGAAAATAGACATTGGCACTGTTGGTAAATAATTCAGCTCTGAACGGCTGCAGGCTAAGAGAAAGAGCAGCAAACTGGACCTGTCAACACATCCATGCTTCTGTCTGGGCTTTTGAAATGAACAACATTACTCACCCAGGGTTGTGAAAACACAGACAGTACACACACTGTGAAGCAGGTTGTTGAAAATATACAGCCATAAGACATCTGAGAAATATGGTTGTTGGACATATACAGCCTTTATATTAAAACCTCTAGATCTGTGTTCAATTGATCCAGATATTATAATATATATTAAAACAGAGATCTTAAATAAATAAATAAAATCATATTTCTTTTTATTTTACAGAAAAACTCATTTGGTCAGTTTGTGATGTTTATTTATTATAATCCTGAAAACTAAAGTATTTAACAGAACTGTAAATGTCTCCCTATCACAAGTAAATTGATATTATCATGAGAATAATCAATAATTTATGAATTCAGTTTGTTCTGATCTGTCGGCTATATTTCTTTTTATTAATTGTCTTATATTAGGTCATTTATTTGGCCAGAAGTGTTTTTTTTTTCTGTTTCATTTTTATTTGTTTGCTTGAATTCAGACATTGTGACCTTGGACATGTTTTTACAGATCACTTGCCATATAGCAAAATATTAATTAAAAGTATAAAAATATTATGCCTAAACAATGTATTTGTTTTGACCATACTGATTGTCAAATTAAGATTATAATTCAAATCACCAAAATTGAATGATAGTGAATGAAATGAAATGAATGAAATGATCAGAATATTACAGCCTGCTGGATTCACATATTTACACTATATCACCTTCTAGCATACCTGAATCAGGTCTTTAAGACTCTTGGTGGCTCAAAATGAAATGATGTTGGATTCTCTCCATGTTCTGAATCAATCCTGAATAATCAGACTCAGTAGCTCAGTAGCTCATTACCAACTCATTAAGTCTTTGTTATATGAAAAGAGATCAATAAAGCACCACCTATTTACAATATAGTGGGGCAATAAATCTTTATTGCCCCACTATATGTTTAAAAGTTTAGAAATCTGTGAATAATCAAAGGATCAAAAATGGAACATTTTTCCACAAAGCTATATTTAATGTAATGTCAACAGATCAAGAGCACTTTGTCAGTTTTACTTAGCTGAAGGTTGCAAAAGCCTACTGGCATTATCAAAGTTTATTACAGGCTCCCAAATGGTGCAACAGTCTAAGAGTTCACCTGATTGTAAAACTTAGGATGTGACCTTGTTATTTTTAATCATGGTTTTGACTTTCAGTTCAGCTGATTCGACTCCCGGAACTTGTAGTTAGAATTCACCATTTGGAGTATTCTTCTCATTTCATCTCTACAATCATGACAAATTACCCTTTAGCACTGAATCACCTTCATTACTGAAAAAAACAAAAAACAGACCCAAAAAAAAATGGCTAATAATTATGTTTTTTTTAACAAAAATCAAACGGATTCTAATATTTCCTTAAACTGAAATCCGGATCATCTTACTAAAGCTTTTTTACTCCTTCTAGAATGTGCTTTGGTAACGTGACAGTTCAGTTCAAATCAAATCAAATTTTATTTGTCACATACACATAAATACAGAGTACGACATGCAGTGAAATGCTTTTTACGTCTGTCCGGTATTCTAGCATAAAAAGAAATGGAATTAAGGATAAAAATAAAACCATAAGGAGGTAGATAAATAAAAAGTATAAACTATATAAAATACATGAAAATATATGTGAAAATACATGTATATACATAGATGCGTATGGTAGATATTGGCAGTAAAAATTGAAATGATTTAGTGATTGTCCTTAAAGTGTCCATGTGCAGTATGGTGTGGTATAAAATGGCACTGTGCTGTGCAGGTCCAGAGTTAAAGTGACAGTCCAGAGTTAAAGTGACAGTCCAGACTTAAAGTATCATAGTGAAAAAAAGGTTGTGCAGAAAAAAAGTGAAGATGGAAGGAGAGGTCCAGTACTAGCTCCTGGGTGTTTCTTGGTTTAAACTCTGAATGGCCTGCAGGAAGAAGCTTCTCCTCATTCTCTCTGTGTTTGCTTTCAAGGAGCGGAAGCATTTCCCTGAGCGCAACAAAGAAAAGAGTCCATTGTTGGGATGGCTGAGATCCTTCACAATCTTCCCGGCCCTGGTGCTGTCCTGCATGGTGCTGTTCCCGAACCAGGAAGTCACGCTACCTGTCAGGACGCTCTCAATGGTGCAGGTGTAGAAAGTCTTCAGCACCTATGATGGTAGTTTGAAGTCCCTTAAGCATCTCAGATGGTACAGACGCTGCCGGGCCTTCTTCACCAGGGTGTGGATATGACACAGGACCAAGACATGAAGACACTGTGTGATGTGAAAACCCAGTTATCTGAAACTGTCCACTCGCTCCACTGGGGTCCCGTTGATGTTTAGCGGTTGATATGACTGCTTCTGCTTCATGCTGAAGTCCACTATCAACTCCTTAGTCTTGCTGAGGTTCAGGAAAAGATTGTTCTCCTGGCACCTTTTTTTTGGCTTTTTTTAGTCTCCTTTAGGTAGGCCGTCTCGCCGTTGTTGGAGATCAGGCCCACCACGACAGTGTTGTCAGCAAACGTGATCATGGTGGTGTAGTTGGAAGAGGCCACACAGTCATATGTGTACAGTGAGTACAGCAGGGGGCTCAGAACACAACCATGGGGAGCTCCAGTGCTGAGGGTGAGGGTGGATGAGGTGTGTTTGCCCACCCCATACGACTTGTGGTCTGTCTGTCAGGTCGTTGGAGATCCATTGACACAGCGGCAGGCTGAGTCCCAGGACCTCCAACTTAGTGGTGAGAATGGAGGGAATTTTGGTGTTGAACGCTGAACTGTAGTCCACAAACTGCATTTTTGCATAATTCCCTTTTCTGCAGTCCAGGTGGCTCATCGTAGTGTAGAGAAGATGAGCAATGGCATCCTTTGTAGTGGATCCAGTGTGTCTGGTAGTGATGCAGTGATGAAGTCTCTTACCAGTCTTTCGAAGCACTTCATCACTACTGAGGTCAGGGCTACAGGGCAGTAATAGTTGCGGCAGACGGGCAGACAGGAACAATGATGGACTGTTTGAAGCATTGAGGGGACAACAGACTGTTCCAGTGAGAGGGTGAATATCTCAGTGAACACTGGTGCTAGCTGGTCAGCGCAGGCTTTCAGAATCCGACATGTGATGCCATCTGGTCCTGCTGCCTTCCTGGTATTCACTCTCTTGAATGCCCTCCTCAAGTCATGCTCCGAGATGGTGAACGTGTTTAATTCTCCAGCTCTCTCAGCGTATGCTATTTGTGCCACTAGCGCCGCTAGCGTGGTTAGCTGCAGCCTCAAAGCAAGCATAAAATATGTTTAGCTCGTCTGCCAGAGAAGCGTCCACATTCCCCATTCTAGAAGATGATGTTCTATAGTATGTGATGTGATGTGATCACAGAGACACAAATATGTATATATATATATATATATATATATATATATATATATATATATATATATATATATATATATATATATATATATATACATATATATATATCCTGCCATGTTAGGAAGCTGGGTCAGAGAGCAAAGAGTAAGCCAAGTTCCTGACCTAGAGCCTTAACTGCTGAGCCACTACTACTTTAGATGGCCCATAACATCCTACCTCTTGGTGGGCATGAATGCGTGCATGTGTGTGCATGGTACCTTTCAATAGAGTGGCATCACATCCAGGGTGTATCACTGCCTGTTACCCAGAGTTCTCAGAGACTCTGGAGCCATTGTATCACATGTCACTGTGGAAAGATGAGAGGGAAAAATGTCAGCTTTTTCACATTGTGCAGTTCTGACATTTTCATCTTATTTAAATTGTGTGTTTTATATAATATATATATATTATTGTTTTAAATAAGCAAAAGCCAGTCATGGGCATCTGTTAGCTCATGGATATGGATGTGTTCAAAAAGACACAGTGAAAATACACATGGTCTGGTGTCATGTATCTCAGAGAAGGCAAATGTTAGCTTTGTCCCAGATCCACATTATGTAGTCGACATGTGATAGGGGACAAACAGAAGGAGAAATAAAGAAATATGATTGTTTGAATTATATCATTGTTTTTAATTTTGGTATAGAGTTTCTTCTGCTTTAGACTTCTTCTCTGTTTAAGAATGTACACATCCAAAACAGTGCTCTTGATTTGCTCCATATGGTGATATGTGATGGCTCCAGATTACAGAAAGGTGCTTATTATGCGGTGAGCCAAATAAAACCACAGTTGATGAATGAAGCATGATGAGAACTTACAAGAAAAGGGAGCTTATCAGAAAGGACTGAACTTGAGATCCTTAGAACATTGCTCATATATGTACAGTACTGGGCAATAGTCGTAGGCACATAAAAAGAAATGCTGTAAAGCAACAATGATTTTCACCTTTCAAATTTAAATATATTTACAAACTCATATGTGACAATGCAGAGTGTCAATGCTTTGTAGAAATCAGCAAAACCCAGCAGCCTTCTTATTTTATTATTATTATTATTATTATTATTATTATTATTATTATTATTATTATTATTATTATTATTATTATTATTATTATTTTATTTTTATTTTTTTATACGGAAAATTATGTGATATTTAACCTGTTTTCTTTACATATGTCCACATACTACTTGAATATTCAGTTGTTAAATTAATATGTTTGGACTTTTTTTTTTGTAATAACTCAATGATGCATAGTTATAAAATAGTCTATTACAAAACTTTCACAAAACGATAAGGTCTAAAACTTTTGCACAATATTGTATATATTGCATATACTGTATATGTTCATACTGCTTGAATAATGTCTGAGCTAGAAGTTATGATCATGTATTGGCATAATGTATTAAATTGTTTATGTATTATACATATAACAAATAAGCTTCTTATCAAAAACAATATATTTTGACCATATTGATTGTCAAATTAAGATTATAATTCAAATAATAGATAGAATAATTAAAATGATCAAAATTGAATGATAGTGAATAAAATGAAATGAATGAAATGATCAGATAGAACATTACAGCCTGCTGGGTTCACACAAAGTCCACATATTTCCATAAAGTCAAACAAACCTTAAAGTCAACAAGTCAACACTCTATATTGTGTGGTGACACAATATAGAGATCTCTAATTCATCCATTTGATGCCCAATGATGTCTGAGATCATACAGGCTCCCCATGACCCAAGAATAGTTTGGATAAGCGGTAGAAAATGAATGAATGAATGAATAATTCATCCATTATTACTATGCCAAGGTTCAGTTCTTTATTGTGAGTAAAATATGTTTGAAGACATACTGCTATACCTACAGGCATGTAGGAAAAGACAGAAAGAAATTTCTGACAAAGACAATTATATCATTGCTTCTTAACATCCCTGATGTGAAAGTGATTTTACAAAAGTGTGGTCATTTTAAGAACCACATCCTCTCCAAATTAACATAGCATTTTTTTGGACCCACCACAAACTATAGAATGTATAGAATTAAATTAATTGCCAAGCCCAGTGTGTGTTGTGTCTCAAACAGGATTAGAGGTAATCAGTCACAGGGGAAAAATGTTTCTTCTTAAAAAGGGCCCAATTATCTACAAACTGAGTAATAACTATTAATTTTGTTATTGCACCATGCAGAAGTGCATAATTAATTCCAGAGGTGTGCACAAGCAACGCTCCAAACAACTACAGGATATATGTGGCAGCCAGTTTCCTTATTCTTATATGGGCAAAAGTAGGTGGACACCCCTCCTAATCATTAAGCTCACACATTGCTAACACGTGTAAAAATACAACACAATCTCCACTGGCATTAATTAAAATTTTCAATTTCAATTTATTTGTATAGCACTTTTAACAATTCTCATTGTCTCAAAGCAGCTTTACAGATGTACAGAAACAGAAGAGAAAAAAAAAATAAAAATAAAAATAAATAAATAAAATTATATATTTAAAAATATTACCAATATATTATAATATTACTAATATTACTAATAATAAAAATATTAGTTTAAAATTTTAAATACTATATATCTCTAACATCTATCCATAATGATCAAGCCTGAGGTGACGGTGGAAAGGAAAAACTCCCTGAGATCATAAGAGGAAGAAACCTTGAGAGGAACCAGGCTCAGAAGGAAACCCATCCTCATTTGGGTGACACTGGACAGTAAATAATGAAAATGTAAATAATGTTCTTTCTACAACAGTTTATAACAATGAAACCAAGAGCTCCTGAGGAACTAATGGGTCAGCGCAAGCTCTGAGTTCACTATAGACCCAACACAAATTCCTCCCAAAGTCTTCAAATGGTTGCTGATAAAGACCGGGCCATTAGAAGGGGGCATACTGAAGAGCTCAGTGTCTTTAAACATGGCATTATCATAGGATACCACTATTGCCACTAGTTGGATCATGAAATGTTTGCTCAGCTAGATCTAGCTTAATCATCTGTAAGTGTGAAATATTGGGAAATAGAAGCATCTAAAGGCAACAACAGCTTGTCGCGGTAGACCATGCAAAATCCCAGAGCAGGGCCACCGAGGGCTCAAGCATCTGGCATGTTAATATCACCTATCCATTTCCAAACTGCCTCTAGAAGCAACATCATCAAAGAACTATGAGTCAAAAACTTCATAAAATGGAATTCCATGCCAGAGCAACTGCTCATAAGCCTAAAATCAGTAATAGCAATGCCAAGCATTGGCTTGAGTAATGTAAAACACATTGCCACAGGACTACAGCATTGAAAACATGCCATCTAATGTGATTCTTCAAGAATCATGCTTCAGCAATCTGGGTTTGGTGGGTGCCAGGATAACGCTATCTACATGAATGCCAAGTGGACAGTAAAGTTAAGTGAAGGTCTGGGACTAATGGTCTGGGCTGTTTTTAGAATTTGGTATAGCATACAAAAACATTTTAGAAAATTGTATGCGTCCAGCATATTGGAGCAGGGCATCTGTTCAAGCATGACTGTGCACAAATAGTGATGTATTTCATTAAATCTTTAATGTTTTATAATTCATTTTAAAAGTGGTCTTTTATGTAATTATTAGGATTTTTGATAACACATACAAATGTATTCCTTTCTCCTGACAGACAAATTTATGTAAAGGCAAAATTATGTGCATAAGACCAAAAAGGACACCCCCAGAAATGTAAAATGATGGATAGAACTCGGTGCATCTTGACCTTCCAGAAGCGAAATTGATTTTGTTTAATCTTATTGGAGTGTGTTATAAGTATTTTCATATTTTTTTGGCTGATGCAAATTCTTATAATCCAGCTATTTCTGTGATTCAAGATGAACTTATTTTTTTGAGCCTTACATTTTTTCTTCCTTTTCCCACATCAATTTATTGATTTGTTTTCTGTACTTCTGATTCTCTAATACTGAAACTGATACCTTCAAACTAGCAATATAAACAATGCTACTGTGTTATTTCACTCCTAATTCTAGGTTTAATCAAAATATGCCTTTCACCCTGCCATTACAGCCTGTGTAGAAAACAAACAAAAAAACACTGTACTTTATTGTATTACCATAGCAAGTAATTCTGTATTCAAACACACTACAAAATTGAAATTATGGTTAGTTAGGTGTAGGGTATAACCTCGTACATACTGCTAATATGGTAACTTTGCTCTGAAGGTGATCAAATCCTTCTGCTTTTGAAAACATGAGGCCTCCAGAGTCATAAAAGTATTATGTTTATTTAACAGGAAATGTAGTTCATGCTTCATTCGCTGCAGTGTTGTTATTTCATTTAAAGAGGTAAAAACACTCAGTGTGGAGCATGGTGGTCTAAGATGGGCTTTGTGTGTGTCCCAAAAGCTATCGTGGCCCCTTCAAAGGACCATCAGATCTTTTCACCCAAACAAAGCCAGCTGTAGAACAGAAAAAAACAAAAAACAATGAGAGACAGAAGAGAAGAGAGATGATGGGCCCATATAAAGACACAAGAACTTGACCATCCACCTTCACAAAACAAAAACAGGACGTTCATATGATCCACACTGCATAATTCACAGCAGTGATTTAGCACCTTTCCATTCTGAGTAACTAGTTCCCTGTTAAGTGGCATTTATAGCCATCAGTAAAGCAGTGTGTGAAAGTTTATGGGAGTGTGAGAACCAGCTGTTTGCTGTCGCTGCAGGAGCGATGTGTCCAGATCATGACACCAAAGTCCAGAGTCTACTGCCAACATGACAGCAGTGACGCTGAGGATGCAGAAAGCAAATGCTGTGCTTATTGAATTGCACCAAACAATGAGAACCAATAAGAAGAAACCAGTATCATGTGAAAGAACAAAAGTACATAAGTCCTAAGAGGCCACACATTATTATATTTTTTCTTTCTAATTTTGTTGTGATAACTTAATTTTCTCGACATAACAAAAGTTGGTTTGTCATGATAACAATTTCATTTTCTCATGATCTCTGCATTAGAACATGTTCTAGAGGCAGCAAAAGCGCAGTAAAGCAGCATCATGGATGATCGCATGCACTTTTACTTTGATCAGGGACTAGATAGAAATGGGCTGTAATGTTTGCCTCTCTATCTTCAAAGCTAATATAGTGAACATTCTGCGGTTAATCCAGTCACTTTTTCTGAAAGCACAGATAAACTAGCCGCACATATATTGTAGCAGCAGCTTTTAGCTACTTAGTGTTAATAACGCTGAAAGAGGAAAGCGAGCATCTGCAAGCTCTTACATCACAGAACAATACATGAATATAAAACAAATACAAAAAAAAAATTGACAGCATTTATGAGAATAAAAGCTTAACATTTTAATAATCCACTACATATTAACAATGGATTGCAGAGATCATGAAAAAAGTTTGATGAAGTCATGAGAAGTTGTTAACACGACAAAACAAGAAAGAAAGTAAATATAATAAAACATGGCCTCATAGGACTTCCGTAAAAAAAGATAATATAAAAAGATAAAAAGAAAATATATGAACGTTTCTAAATAATAAAATAGCCAACTAAGTGTGCATCTGAAGGGGGAAAAAAGGGATAGAAAGGATATAGAAAACAATGAATATTTCTCAATTATTAAATAGTTCAGAACAAAAAGAAAGAAAGAAAGAAAGAAAGAAAGAAAGAAAGAAAGAAAGAAAGAAAGAAAGAAAGAAAGAAAGAAAAAAATTACCTAAAATTACCTTTTCTTACCTAAGAAAATAGAAAAGAACAGAAAGGAACCTGTCTCATTGATTTGGCATTTTCTTTTCATATTGTATAATGATCATCATATAATGAGCCTTTTTATCAAGCTATAAGTGGGAGGTGTATAGTGTAAAAGAGAATTCCAGTTATTTAGCTGCAGGTCATACAGTGAATAACATGTGATTACCTTGTTAGAAATGGTTTTCTGCAATTTTCGACATAACAATGACTGACACGAAGACTCCAAAAATATCGTTAAAAGAGCAGCAGTAATGACTTTTTTTACATGACAGCATAGATAGCAAAACATCTTGGAGTCTTCGGTCTTTAGATTAAACATACACCTGCATAGAGAGAGCTTATGGACTATAAAATATACACTTCCAGCAGTTAAGTAAATGATAAGCTAACTGTGGTGTATTTGCATGAGACAAGCTGGTGGGTCCACCATTATCTCCATATACTATACAGCGTGCATATATATATATATATATATGTTGCATATGTTGTGATGCAGTCAGAGAAAGAAATGCCATGCTCCCAAAAAAGAAATGCTGCTCTCAATTTCTTTTTTGTTATTTTTCTTTTTTTCTTTTACTTTTTTTTTTTAATCGTTTGGCTTTCCCCAAGTGCTTGCTGGCATGCCGCCAATATTCTGCCCCTGGAGAAGTAAGATTAATGACAGCTAGTCACGAAAAGAGTGCAGCACCACAATCCAGCTGGGAGAGATAGTGTGTGTGTGTGTGTGTGTGTGTGTGTGTGTGGGGGGGGGGGTTGCCTCTTCAACCACAACTGATTCATATTTACTAGTAATGTACAGTAAGTGTTCTTAAACTGCATATTCGCTTGTGTTGTTCCACACACATACATGCACACACACACGCACACTCACACAAATACAAACTTTACCAAACAATGAGTATATATTTTACAGTAAGATATTACTGTTTAAATAAAATAAATAAATAAGTAAATAAATAAAACACATAGAAATAAATAAACCCAAACAATAAAACATGTATCTCTGGAAAATCGTCCGTAGTGTGTGATTGCGTGAGTGAATGACAGTGTGTGTGTGCCCTGCGATGGGTTGGCACTCCGTCCAGGGTGTATCCTGCCTTGATGCCCAATGACGCCTGAGATAGGCACAGGCTCCCCGTGACCCGAGGTAGTTCGGATAAGCGGTAGAAGATGAATGAATGAATGAATGAATGAATGAATAAAACATGTTACACAATATTTATACAGTACAAGTCATTGTAACCCAAAATATGTCATAAACACAAGCAGATGGGTTACCCCATTTGTACAATTGTGTTTTTATTCCAAACCTATAATGAAGCAGGATGAAGCTTCACAAACTTCTGATTTTTTTTCCTACATTATACATTGTCATAAAAAAGTAAAATGAAAACATCAAAATGGTACCTAGCAAGTAGTTCTGGCCAATAGGCAGCATGACAAGTGAAAGGAAAAACCAACGTACATTGCCATGATGGCTGCTTTTCATTAGCACATATATATATATACTGGGATAGATTTTGCAAGTCTATGAAATAGTACTGAACAATGTTATTGCCTCAGTTGGTGTTTTGATGTTAATGATGGAAATGCTTTTCAACACATGTGCCCAATTCTCCCATATGTTTACTGGGTTTAAGATCTTGGATTGTCAAATCCATCATCATAATTATCATATCATTCAATGAGCCTTTCGTTTCACTGGTGGTGGAGTTATCCTTGAAGAGATCGCTCCTACCTGTTGAGAATAAGTTGAAGGATGAAAACATTTTTTTTCAGTGACCATAATATCCCTCCCTACATAATTGGATGGTCTGTCTGACAGTCTGACCACATTCTGCACTGACATTCTCAGGTACCTGAATAGTTACTCTTCTGTTTGTCTGTAAATATCAAAATGCAAAAGTGCATTTCATAAGCACAATGTCTGAGGTTACTTATAGATATTACTCTCATAGACTGAAATACAAGTATAATTGACTCATTAGCCAGTAGTTAGTTAACCTCCTGCGACTTGGGCACCAATAATGAATTGTTTTAGAAAGCGAATTTTTATTATTATTGATTATTTTAATTGGTTTCAACTGGCGCTACTCAGCATTTTCATATGAGAATGATAGGATGTTACTTTTATGAGGTAATACACTTATCTTTTTTGCTTCACATCAATTTAGGTTTTCGTTTCATTTGTTACAGTATATGTATATATTTGTAGTCATTGAATTATTTTCCAGAATCTTCCAGACTGTTACAGAGACAGCCAACTGATTATTTTAAATTTACCCCATATAGGACTAAAATGGATGCCTTAACTGACTTGCCAAAACAAATGTCTGCTAACATGAGTTATGTGGAGTTGTGAAAAACTGAGATTGGATATCTTTACCTTAGGTGTACTCATACTTTTGGCTATTAATATATTTAACTTTATTGAAGACAACACCTAATTAGATAATTGACAGAGCTACATCACAGGAAAAAGCCTCACAAATCTATTCGAAGCATGCTATAAATGCAGCTTGAAAGCATGATAAATTTTTTTCACTGGCTGTCTTTGAATGGTATTAACACTGGAACAGTACATGCGTAAGACAAATATCCAATATGATAAATATAAAAGAGTCATAATTTGAAAACATTTTGAGATTTTTCTCATTAGAATACCAAGTATCATTGTTATGATAAACTAGGTCATTATAGAGACATTCATTATTAAGACAGTAAACATAGTAATTGATTCTTTTTTGTTCAACATTGCATAAAATTATATCTGTGAAGTTATCTTAAAAGGAAAGGTTATCTAATAGCTCTCATTATACTTATTATATTAGTATTATATTTCTAGCCATGCATACTGATTTCAAGCTTAAATTGTCTTATTCCATTGGCAGATAGTTATGTTTCTTTACAGAATAAAATGTTTTAATTAAACAAAATTATCTGATGCTTAAAGATATTTTCAAGGTTGAAATCAGTAAAAATATCTAGAAATTGGCTTAATAATGTTTAATTGTTTAAGAACAATCTAATAAATAGAGATTTTATCCATTCAAATTCAAATTTCCGTAACTCTTTACTAAGTGTTTATAAATGTAATTGTGTATCAATACTGTAGAAGTAAAAGAGAGCAATGTGCTTGTGATTTACATGGTCAGGCAGCTGTGTGTGAATTGAGACTGGTAAGGAACAAGTCATTGTAATGCCCTCTGTCTAAACCAACTGCGGTCATGTCTACATACTGTATAAAAATATATCCTCACTGGCATTCTATAAGTTAATTGACCAAATTGGAGGCCAGTAGGTGCATGATGCACCATCCAGGGTGTATTCCAGCCTTGTGGCTAGTGTTCCCGGGATTGGCATCAAATCAACTGCTTCCCAATCAGAATAAAGACTAGATACATGGATAAAAGGATGGCTGAAAGAATGGCAAGGAGAATGGATCAATTCCAAAAGCAAATTAGATGGTGTTTAGTCAAGTACACATGAATCAAATATCTAGAAGGCAGTTATAGGGTTGTGACATCCCTTACCATTTAAAATTAGATGCTGTAGGGTGTTTCTTGATTTCTGGCAACCTGCTGCTTAGTTTTAAATTTAATTGTCTCTATTTTCTTGTTGAAATAGTTGGAAAACATGTGGAAGAACTTAATGATCATAAATGACTAGTTTAAAAACATAATTAAAAACATAAACAGTAACATATTTAATCAGTTGATCATTTTATCAAGCACGGTTTGGTTTCGTGGCACACTGCATAACTGACTTGAAGGTAATGTATGATTGCTTGAGCTATGAATCATGTGAGCACATGCTTCCTATGATAGCTGGACCTAGTGCCTGAGTATGCTCTCATCTGCAACTCAAAACATATAAGATAGTGATCAGATACAGCTTTAGGGAAGAATGGGCTTTCTCACTATCGGTGAGAGACAGGCAAACCAAATGTGTGTTTTTGTGGGTTTGCGTGTATAGAATAGAGCAGTTCACTCTCTCCTACAAACATTCTCGTTTGCCCTGTGGTCTTCTATGTGCAGCAGTTTAAAAATCCAAAATGCAATTACAAAGACAGAACAAAACACAGATGCCAAAACTAAGGCAACATGGCGGATAAAGAGCCAGCTGAAAAAGTGACCCAAATTGTATGGGATCTTCTAAGTAAAAAGATACATTTACTTAATTATTCATTCATTCATTCATCTTCTACCGCTTATCCGAACTACCTCGGGTCACGGGGAGCCTGTGCCTATCTCAGGCATCATCGGGCATCAAGGCAGGGTACACCCTGGACGGAGTGCCAACCACACTCTCATTCACTCACGCAATCACACACTACGGACAACTTTCCAGAGATGCCAGTCAACCTACCATGCATGTCTTTGGACCGGGGAGGAAACCGAAGTACCCGGAGGAAACCCAGGAGGAAACCCCCGAGGCATGGGGAGAACATGCAAACTCCACACACACAAGGCGGAGGCAGGAATCGAACCCTGGATTAGGGTTAGGGTTAACCCTAACCCTAACCCTAACCCTGGAGGTGTGAGGCAAACGTGCTAACCACTAAGCCACCGTGCCCCCCTTTACTTAATTAATAAATAAAAAAAATTTCAATTGGATTTACAAAGGTTTCAGACATTTTGTTTCACAGACATTTCACTCTGTTTGAAATTCATATTAAGTGCAAATTCTACACTTAGACCTTTTAATTGCCACGGAACATGTGAGCAGCCAATTAGTCAATTACTTTCAGTCCCTTAGAAGTGGTTGGTGAAAGACCACATTTATGAAGTGATGTACATTAGTTTCTTACATTACTCACCTGGTTTGGAGGTAAAAATTCTCAAATCAAAGCTGATATATATAGAGGAAGAGCATGCAGTGAAAATGCACAGACAGTAACAAAAGCACAGGATCAAACCAAGGATTCTGGAGCTGTGAAGCTACACACTGTGCAACAAAGTTTGCACTGTATGCAGATCATATTTTGCCATTTTTTAGGATACTGAAATTATTTTTTATTCATAAATACCAAGGACACAAGCAGCTCTAACTCAGCTTCACTTATGCTTCTTGTTCTTATGTTGATTTAAGAAACTTGAAAGCCATTGACCTTATGACAGTCATGACATACTTGTGGACTTGTAGAACAAATTAAAATAACAAGCATCAATAAATTGATGGTCAGATTGACAAACTATGGCTATACAGTACTTAATATTTAGAATGGAACTGGTCAAGTTTAAATAAAGAAACAATGCAGGTGTAATTGCATTTTAACTGCATTGAGATTGACCAATTTTGATATCGTAGCAAGATAATTACAACCTATGCACAGATAGTAAGTTTGGCTGGTGAAATTTGTTGTATTTTCAGAAGATGAAACCTACACAAGTTGTTTAGGCTTCTAAATAAGAAGAGCTACAGGATGTCTTTTTAACCATGGACATTGGTTTACCTCACCAAAGACAAATTCTGGGCTACAATGATAATTCTCAAAGTCTCAAATGCCAAATAAAGAAGCGATTGATCATCATTTATTTCTTTTGTCAACATCATTTATTTAATGTCTAACAACTTAAGTGATCCCATTTTTGTGATTTAATGATCTTATGAGTTTGTTTAATTCATTTATTTTACCCTGTTTAAGTGGCTTTATGCCAGGTTTTCTTCGTATTGTCTTTGATATGATGGTGAAAATAAACGTTTTAACTGTAAAAATTCTCAGCTCTTCTATTTGATTGTCTGCTGAAATAAATAACTTTTGCTACTGTGCTTTTTAAGTGAGATTTGTGCTGCCTGAATTTATGTCAGCATTGAGCTGATATTCTTTCTGTAGCTATTCCACACCACCGTAAACATGTCTTTGTAGCCACTCTGACATGATGGAGCAGAGGGGAGCCTCAAAGGTTAAAGAGCCCTAGGCTTAATGCAGCTGTGGTAATATAGGATGGCACTTGGGCTCTGCGGATACATTCTTTTAAAGTTTTAGTAAAGGTTGGATGGCGTTATGTCAGTAAATGAGAGGAGACTACACTACAATTCATTTCTTTATTAATTCTCTTGCTTTTTGACTGCAAAAGAAATGACATCACTAATCTTGGAATGACGAACATATTTTACTTTATAATACTAATCAAGAAAATGTTTGCTTAGCTGGAGCCTGATTACCCAGCAGCACACAAGAGCAGAGCAAGAGTTTGTTTCTCTCTCTCTCTTTCTCTCTCTCTCTCTCTCTCTCTCTCTCTCTCTCACACACACACACACACACGCACACACACACACACACACACACACACACACTTGCACACTCAATCTCTCCTTCACATAGCTGGCATGCTACAACCAAAGCTTGCTAGTGAACACTGCCAAGCTACTGTGACCACAAGCACTGAAAACGGCAATAAATAAAAGACATAGAATTGCAAAATAGTTCTAAATGATACAAAGAATCTTGAATTTAAACCAGACTGGGCAGATTCACAATGTTAAGACATCACTTGTGAAGAGATACAGGTCACAGACAAAATATGCAGAGTGAAAAATCAACAAAGACACAGAGGATAGAAATAAAACTGTGCAGACAATATCAGTAGCTTAGGGTGAAGCCCTTAGGCAGTAATGTCTCTTAATTTTGTGCTGTATCACCATGTGAAAAAAAATGATCTGAAAATCTGAAGAATTCTGAAGAATTCTGTGCCTTTGGAACTAGCAGTCCATTAGCCAAGAGATATGTGATCACTGACCAGCATAAATCAAAGATTCAAGTTTCTGAAGTTTATTCGTTCATGTTCATGTTCATAGCAGGTGCAAATGTACAATGAAATGAACTGAAGACTGTCCGTAGCAAAACAACAAAGACTATACAGACTATAGAATATACAGACAATATAATAATGGGTATAAGGTAAGAGGGTGTACAAGACAACACGGCATACAAAAAATACACCTGAAACAATGTATGTACTCAATGTTTCTATGTAACAAAACAGTTCTACAGCTACAGATACAAAATAAAAACAGAAGCAGTTTTCGCTCCTTCAGGGTCAAAGTTCACATTAAAGTTTAAGTTCTGTGTTTGTGTCTTAGTTTTGTGCACAAACCAACCACTTAGTCTCTCTCTCTCTCTCTCTCTCTCTCTCTCTCTCTCTCTCTCTCTTGCTTTCTCTCTCTGGTTAAGGCAGTCTGAAAGCACAAGCAGACACAAGTGTCACAGGTAAGAACTATCATGTGTTACCTGCCAGTTTGAATTGCTTTCTCTCCTTCCACAGCCAAGGCTTCACCACAGTCCCTGCTACCACCACATGTAAAATTGCCAATACATAATTCAATATATTTACAAATGTCAATAAATGAACATATGTGACTGGTGGTGTATTTGTGATTTCTGTGACTTGTAATTGGTTTGAATATTTAAAAACTGCCGATCTGAAGAAATCAGAAATCCCTTAACTCAGAATGGTGTGAAAAACAAAATACTGAGTGAGTGACAGTTCAGTGGGTAGAAACACCTTATTGATAAAAAGGGATTAGAGAAAAATGGCCAGATTGATTTAAGCTCCCAGGAAGTATATAATAACTCACATAATTACCCTACAACCTGTTGCCACAGCGAATCATCTGTTTCCCCCTAACTCTGTCCTTGGCATCCTCTACTCTCACACCAATTACCTTCATGTCCTCTTTTAACACATCCATATATCTCCTCTTTGGCCTTCCTCTTGACCTCTTATCTGGCAGCTCCATCTCCAACATCCTTCTACTAATATAACCATCTCCCTCCTCTTTTGCACTCCCTGATGCAACCTTCTCAGTTTTATTCAGGCTTGGGACTGGCACAGAAGTCACTGGCTTTCAACCCCTGTGGATAGATTACAAACATCCTACAACTGTGGAGAGCAAAAAAAACATCTCAGCATGCATAAAACATCAGTCCTTGAAGCTACAACAGCATAAGCCCACAGACTGAACTTTCTTAAATTGTTGGGAAGTAAAGCAATGTACCAACCACAAGACTTGTGGGTTCTTGGAGTATTTAATACGGTTCATAAAAATGATCTCTAAGTTTTTTTATATGATGACAGGCAGAATTGGTATAGATGGTTGGAAACCCTATAATCTGTGCTCTGGAAATGCCCTAGGCGTCCACAGGGTTTTCCCTTTTGAGCTATTATTAGTCCAATGGGTTTTTGATGCATTTGTGAGGATGGTCTAAAATTTTCAATGCACCCTGAATTTGTGAATAATATTCACACATTAGGTCACTTATCATGAGAAACTTTGTAACAGGCATTCCCATGTGATACAATTTGCTAGGAGTTAAATTTTTCTATGTTACATTTCACCATTAGTTCTAAATTACATACCCACTGTCATGGAACTATCAAGGTTGCTTTGGAAAGGTTGCTTAGGAAAGTCGGCTATGTGGTATTGAGAGAAATCGGGTTAAACACGGCAGATTTATCACCTCAGTCTCCTTAAACAGTGGAGGCAGGCAGTCACTGTTGCTCTGGTGACTTCTATGACAAAGAGAAATGAGCTAGAAATAGAATGTTCAAAAACTGCATGTTCATAGATTTTGAAATCTGAAATTTTCAGAAAAAAATAGACAGTTTGCTTAAAGTTATTTCAAATTTGTTAACATGTTTTTTCTTTTTTAAGATTGAAAGCAGTTTATAAAGTGGGGTAAATCTGAACATCCCAGTTCTGTAAAAGCAGGAAAAAAATGCATCAAGAAACCCACTAGATCTGCAAAAATAAATTGCTTAAATACTGTGGCACCAACCTTACGGAACAACAAAATTTATCTTGGTATGCAGAGAAGTCACCATTAGCGTCTACAAACCTATCAAGTAGAATAGCATGATCAGTGGTGTCAAAAGCTGTACTGAGGTCATTGAAGACAAACAAGATGAAACAACTATGATCAGAGGCCAGTAGTAGGTCATTTACCATTTTAACCAGTGCTAGGGTTTAATAACCCTTTAACATTTAGGTACATGGCAAGTGTGAATCAATTTTTAGAAGCGATTTGATTGTAGTCACATGATCTGTTTGAAAAAACAGTGCATGTGCATGGTGTGTATGTTACTGTAGTTAATTTTGCTATAGTATTAAATAAAAATCTAGGATTATATTTGTTATCTTCAATTATGTTGATCTAGCTGCACTAATAGATTGTCTGTAGTACAGGAGGCTCTCCTTCCATGCTGCTTGAAATACTACCAAAATAAATGAATGTCATTTATGTTCTAATCATCTTATGGTCTGTTTTATGGTGCACATGAAGGTTTGAAGATTGAAAAATTGTTCTGGGGTTGACTGAAGATCTTTTAGAGCTGCCTACATTTTTATTTGCGATTTTATATTGCAGTTTTTAATCATCCCCATACACATTCATCTGCATATACACACAAACAGACAGTTAAGAAATATATGGACAAACCTTGTCCAAATTAACTCCAATTATAGCATTGTTCCTAATGATTTTATAGCAGCCCACTACTCAGACATTGCAGGGAAATCCAAACATACACCCACACAAACACACAATGATCAATGATGTGGGAACTACTTACATGGACTCATGGACCTACTGAGAGTGTCAGTGGGAGGGAGAGAATAAGTGCATGAGCAAAAAGACGGGAAAGAAGGAAAAGACGATGAGGGAGGGTGAAAAGGATGGCAGAAACTGGACATAGAGTGAGGGGGAAACAGAGGGGAAAGGGAGAGTAAAGAAACAACAAGCCTTCTGTATTTGTTTCTGTGGTGTATCTATGACTGTGTGAGAGAGACTGTATGGTTCTCACCCTCCTTGTTTCTACTCAAAGTGAAATGAGTGTGCTGCTGCTGCACTGGTTACAGGTGGACTTGAACTGATGGATACATAGATATTATTACAGTCATCAAGTTATTCAGTTATTCATGTATAAAATAATCCTATAACTTTTGCTTTATTTTTATGGCACATTGTATACAAATATTATTATGCATTAAAACCCTATCAAAAAGAAATGCAGTCCATTTACTAATTTGCAGATATGCTGATTAAATTATTACCAAAATCTCTTTTCTTTTTTTTGTGTTATTTAAAAAAATAATAATAATTTATACACAATCAGTCCTCCATCTCTTATTTTTTGTACTATATTTTTTCTCTAATTCCCCTAATCCTATATTCTCAGCTGCTCTGTGCCTCCGTTCCCAATGCTTCCTTTGACCCTCAAAGTTCTCTCTCAGTCCTGGACCCCACCCCCCTACCCCCATGTTCTTCAGCCACACAGACACTTTTTGCCCCTTCCATCGTCTCCAGCCAGGGGAACTGAAGGCACTCTTTGTGCACATTTTCCCCAAGAGACATTAACCCCCTATCTCTTAGCGTGAAACTCCACATAAAGGAAGCACTTACTAACCGCTAAAGCTTTAACAAACAGCACCTTTCACATGAAAGGCAGCCATAATTGGCAGGGGGGATGGTGGGTGTATGGGGGGGTTGCGGAAACCACAGATTATAGTGTAGCTGGTTACAGCTACCATGTGGTTGCTTATATTAGATGGATGAAATGTCTTGAGAGACTAGGTCATATGAACACAAACACACATCCAGTCATCTCAGAGCCAAAGATGCAGAGGCTGACACTGCCAGATTTAGGATGGAGAATGACTTCATATGCACACCCATGAACACATATTCTCCAACTCATGTCCAGTGCCAGGTTATGTCCTCCGTTCCCCATAAATCCAACCATAACCTTATGCCCCAAGCTGAAAGCATGCCGGGAAAGGCAGGTGGGGAAATGACTCATCGTGTTGTTTTGGATTTTTGTAAATTTTCTGCCCTTTTGCCAAACCACTTCTGAAACATTCAATGGTTCCTGAAAACAAAACCTGATTACTTGCTTCTGGAATATAACCAATACTGACACAAAACGTTCTGTTGTCCTGATTTTAAGACCTGGAAGGAGTTTATTTGGATCGTTCATTGCATACTGTATATAGATTTCCCTTGCCCAACCACATATATAGATTTACCTTGCCCAACCACAACCTGAATGCTGTTACAGTCCCTTAATTTGATTTCAATCCAACTTGACCTAATGCTGCCTCTAATTATAACCCAAACATTTTGCAAATATTTTGTAATTTGCATTTATTTATATTGCACTTTGATGGGTTGAGTACAGATTAACCTAGATTTTATATAAAACATTACACAGCTAGGGGGGCATGGTGGCTTAGTGGTTAGCACGTTCGCCTCACACCTCCAGGGTTGGGGGTTCGATTCCCGCCTCCGCCTTGTGTGTGTGGAGTTTGCATGTTCTCCCCGTGCCTCGGGGGTTTCCTCTGGGTACTCCGATTTCCTCCCCCGGTCCAAAGACATGCATGGTAGGTTGATTGGCTTCTCTGGAAAATTGTCCGTAGTGTGTGATTGCGTGAGTGAATGAGCGTGTGTGTGCCCTGCGATGGGTTGGCACTCTGTCCAGGGTGTATCCTGCCTTGATGCCTGATGACGCCTGAGATAGGCACAGGCTCCCCGTGACCCGAGGTAGTTCGGATAAGCGGTAGAAGATGAATGAATGAATGAATGAATGAATAAAACATGTTACACAATATTTATACAGTACAAGTCATTGTATAAGCGGTATAAGCGGTAGAAAATGAATGAATGAATGAACGAATTACACAGCTAATAGCTAATTTTACATTTGGTCTACGTAACATTTTCATTCATTAAAAGTTAGTGTTGAGATAAATAACAATTCTCAGAGGTCAGGGTTCAGGTCAGCTTAGTGATTCCAGTCTCGGCATTACAGTAACTTTAGTTGGTGATCCCAAGGAGCTCAAAATAGGTATGGTTGTGTAAAGCAGTAAAGCTAATGTTAAGCAATCTTCTCTCAGCAAGAAAAGAAAATCTTCTGTGTTACTGGTTGCTATATGTGCAAATCATTTATGCCTAGTATGTCTGGAACATGCAGTGCTTAAATTTGTTTTAATTTAATTTAACTCAGAATATTTTTTTTCATTAGGAGTAGATATTACATAGATATCACTTATATTATTATTCTTGTTAATGTTCTATTCACTATTTTAATGTTTGATCTTTTGTGCAGTTTGTACAGCAGGAGCTACATTCAATTATATCCCATCTGTATATTGTAGATTTAACCACTCTAAGATTTGCTGCTGTAATTATAAGTACTGTCCAGAGCTCATCCCAGAACCTTTTCTTGTTACAGTCTACTCATACTAAATATTATTTCATCACACTTACATAAATTGTTTTATTTTCTCTTCTACAACTGTTAACTGTAAAGAATTCAAATTCTGCTACCATGAGTTAGTCAGAAGAGGATAGGATCCCTTTTGAGGATGGTTCCTCTCATATTTTTTCTTGTTGTTATAGGATGTTTTTCCTTGCCACTGTTTCCTCTGGCCCATTAAAGATCCACTTCTAGATTTCTGAAAAACCGCTTTGTGACAATGTATATTATTAAAAAAGCTATGTAAAAATGACCATTATTAAAGAAGTTATATAAATAAAATTGAACGAAATTTAATTGAATTGAGCTATTTCAATTTAACATTTTCTCCACTGGGAACTTATTTTCCACAAATCTCTTGGCAGATGTGGACAACTACTGAGCCAGGGAAGAGTGTGAACCAGAATATGGTCAGGCTGAACTCTATCCGAGGCTGCTCCAAGCCAAACACACAAATCACCACAGACAAGGACAACCTCCAATACAGCCTTTGAGTCCAAGCCTCAGGAATCACATTCTCATGCTGTGTGTTGTAGCAAATGAATGAGGCTTTGTCTACCCAGGAATCAGATACATATCTGCTTTGGCATGGCTGGTTTTGTCCCTAATCAGAAGCAGATGAGCTTCATGAAGGGCTTTCTGCAAGAACTTTTTATGAGGCATGAGCAGTGTTTAGACATCTATTCTACTAATGTGAAATTCTGGTATGCAACTAGACTTTGTCAGTAATAAGTGGTGTTGTGCATTGCAGTATTGTGTTTCTTAGCCTCAACTCAAGATTTTCTCTCATTTATGCCTGACCTCCCTCAATTTTCTGTTGCTACAATACAAATCAAATGATTCATAGACCATAGAATCTGGGAAATTTATGGTTAATGGACCTTTTGAGAAAAAATAGGAGAAAATTAATATAGATTGAAATACACAATTTCAAAAGAAAAAAATTTACTTTATTATAATGCACTTTATTATTACATTTATTGTAATGTTCCTTTAATTTATGGCCTTTTATTTACTTGTTTAGTGTGCTAAACTAATTTTTCATTTAAAGATATACGTGTGTGTGTTTGTGTGTGTGTGTTTGTGTGTGTTTGTGTGTGTTTGTGTTTGTAAAACTTACCTAAATCTGTGCCCTATGGAATCTGGCATAGTTCAGTAAAATTCAGCTGAGGTGAGAAGTGAGGTGAGCCAATGGTAGAAAAGGTCCATAAATCAAATCACCTAATTGTTACTGCTTTATTTGTAAGTTTAAATCTTTCAATCATTCTCAAAGCAGAGACAAAATTAGAATCCTAGGTTAGCTTTAGAAACCTAGACCCCTAGACCCAGGTTAGGATATACTGTATAATAATCCTGCAAATAAACCTTGTTTATCTGGTAAAGTATGGCCAAACCTCAATGGAATGGTTACCTCGAAAGTTTTCAACATGGCTCCATATATTGATGGCAGCTTGTCTCACACAAATGGGGTTTGGTCCTTCAGCTTAAACCCCCCTCACTTTTTTTTAATCAGCGAAAACGTTGTGATGTTTCTTGAACCATGCTGTTCCCAACCTTCTCATGGCCACATTCAGAATTGTACAAAAGGATGTCTGTTTAGGCCTGGCTGGTGCTCTATCCCTTTGTTAACTTAGCCTTAGAGCCTCTGCACTGGAATGCTTATACAGCTTATTCTCAGGAGAAGGAGGTGAAAAAACAGATACATAGGTGGACACACACAGACAGCCTGAAATGCATATGGGTGAACAGCCGTGCTCTATCAGGAAGAACCTGTGCCAGCCTTAGTCTCCAAGAATAAAACAAAACATTCAAATGCACTTATGGTGTTTTTTGTTTTTGTTTTTTTACAATACGACAGGTCATTTTCTGTATTTTTCATGTGTAAAGAAACCTGTGGATAGTAAAGGGTATATACAGTAAGCAAAGATACTTTGCAGTAAAACTGCATTTTTGTATTACAGAAATGACATGAAATGTTTATTGCGTTGAGGTAAAGGAGAAGTGCTAAAAAGAAGGAGAGAGAAACTGTGGGCTCCTGATGACCTCTTCGCCACTGCAGATGAGTAGAGGGCCATGAATTGAGGCCTTTGTGCAGCCCAGACTAAGGGCTTCAGTGAGAGAGAGCACAAGACCTACAGATGTCTGCTCAGAGTCGCTCCAAGCCTTCGCAGCCAGAGAGCAGCTGTTCTCACAAAAAAGAGAGAAAGTGGGAGAGGGAGAGGGAAAAAGAGAGAGATGGGCAATGTGTGGGGAGACTGGGAGGGGGCCAATGGGCAGAAAACAAGAAAGAGCCTCTTTCATTGGGCCTGTTATGTCCTTCTGGATCCCCATACAATGTCCCCTTTGAGAGTCCAGAAGAATAACATTTAGATTTAACATTTTCTCATTGACAGACAGTGGGTCCGCTTGCTTGCCCACAGTGGCCTTTGTAAACTTAAAAATTCAGACAAGGCTGATCTTCCTTCCACTCATGCTTATGATCTAGAGATGTTCCCAAAGACCACCGCAGTTACCAAATAAACTGACTGACAATGTCTAAAAGATTTTCATGATGGAAAAATCAACAAAATTTGACTTACACATAAACAGTTAAACATAGTGAAATGGTTGTATAAAGTTCCTGAGATGTGAACTGAAAATTCTTTTTAGAAAAATGGAGCAGTTGTTTTGATGAAGTGTTGCCAGGCTTGTTACTGGCCACAGTAATGAATGACACCACAGTGCTTCACTCTAACCTCACAAACAGGTGCCTTATGGCCAGTGCTCGCAGCACCTGTAAGAACTGTGCCTCTCTGTATTTGTCTGGTTCTGTGTCCAAATCCAGCACAATGCAACCCTTATTACGCACACAGCTTTTACAGTATTTAAAAAGGAAGCTAAATGACAGATTAATGAAAACCAAAACGTAAAGATTTACAGAATGCACAATGCCGATATATAAGGTGGCATGATGGTGCAGTGTAAAACATTGCCAGTCCACAGCTCCTCTCTGTGCTGTTGTCCCAAGGGTTTTCCTAAGGTTCTCCAGGTTTCTCCCACTGTCCAAAAACCTGCAGATATCAGGAGTGGTTTTGGTAGGCAGCCCCAAGTGTGTGTGTGTGTGTGTGTGTGTGCCCTAAAATAAACTGCCATCCCATCTTAGGTTAAATTATCCTGCTTTGTGCCTATTTTTATCTACTTTATCTACATTATGACCGGGATGAAGTTCTTACTTAAAAAATATCCTTTTTGCACAATTTGTTTTTAGCTCTGTTCAGTACATCTTAACATAACCTAAGAATATTAATACAGACCGCATGCAGTGTTTGTTTGTTAAGTATAGTTTTCACCAAACAGGTGGCATGGTATGTGAGATAAAGGTACAAGTCCCAACCTGTCTAAATTAAAGCCAAAACAAATAAACAGGACAAAGTGCTAAAAATAGACAAACACAGCCTGAGAGAAACTTTAAGGTTAGATAGAATATGGTGCAATATATATAAATATATATCTGTAAATATAAGAAAGAAAGCAAGCAAGAAAGAAAGAAATGCACACCGGATATTGATAAATATTTTTTCTTTGTGTTTATTTTAGTTTCCCAAAAATGTGGAGATATATTTTGCTTGAAAGTCAACCACAAAATCCACAGTCATAGTTAAAAACAGGCAGAAGGTTTAATATAATTAGGCTAATTAAAGGGTTTGGTGTTATAAATGAGAAAATGGGCAAATGTCAATGACAAATTAAAGCATAATAAAAGTAATAATAATAATAGTAACATCCATGCAATGTAGACAATCAGACAATGTACAATTAGATACAGTACATTTTGTTGTATACAACTTACAACAATGCTTTTTTGTGTTCTCAGGCACTATTGTGGTAGAAAACTGCCTGTTATCTAAGCATATTTATCACCTGCCCAAAACTAAAACTCTATACACACAAGGTTGTCAGCATGATATCAATATATTATTAAATCATGTTGTAATTATCTGCATTGTCCTTTCCTCGCTGTTATTTAGCTATTTTATTAAAATAGCATGAATGTACATTCCTTAAAGCTGAAAAATGGTTGAAATTCTTCCACCCTTTGAAACATTTTAACCAAGACTGCAGTGAGGGAGTAGTAGAGTTTCTAGTCACTGGTAGATGGACATGAGCCATCAAGCAATACTCTGTCCTAAACTGCTGAATGTGAATGGAGTCTATTGTTTGGTAGTGTGACCAAACCTCCTTGTCTTATCTACTTACATCAGGACAAGGAAGGAGAAACAGAGGATAAACCACAAACAGACTGTTTGACTGAGGGAACTTTGAAACACACAAGCTTTTTTGTTTGCAGTAAATCTGGCTTATTTGTTATTCACATAGAATATGAAAGTTCAGTAAAGACACAGAGAGAAAATGTAGTAAATCCTTTTAATTTAGCTGAACAATTCAAAAGACTGGTTTAGAGTAACGAGGAAATAGTTACACCATTATTGTTATGCTATTCCAGTGAAGATGAAATCACAGCTCATGCTGCACACCCTGATATAAATATGCTGTAGGATTGTTTAAAATAGACTGTTATGTGCAGGTCCACAATACATATTACCCAGGCCACACAAAAACACAAGCAAACAGAACCATAATTAAACTCATTCTTGTGTAATAGTGAATACTGCTTACACATACTGTATATTCAGCTTTTAACGTTAACTAATTTTATCTGATGAGTTGCAAATGCCATATTTAACCATTATAGTTTTATCAAACAAATGTTTTTTAAACTGTCCTATTATCATGTCATTGTACTACTAAACCCATCTAGGGCCATCACCTGGCCCAGGTATAGGACACCGTCTCTGAATGTCCCAGTCTGGGTATGTACTGTATGTGAGAGAGAGTGCCTATTCCTGGTTGAGGTAATCCGGGTTGATAGGCTAAAGGAAACAGCTGTTCCCACCAGGGTCCACCTGGGCCCTGCATGGCTTACCAAACAGCCTAGGAATGCTGGGCAAAAATGAGCTTGGTTTTCTGGCCACTTCAAGCAGCATGTGACCAGGCTCTGATGGTCCCAGTGACAAAGACTCCTTTCTTGTTGACTTTAATAACTACAATACACTACAGAGCTACACACAAGAGCCCACTTGTTATACAAAACAAGCTCCAACATATGAGGTGGTTGGTCCTCAATCATCAATAGGTCTGTGTGGTTTTTTTAATGCTTTGCAATGCAGAACAATTAACATTTTACAAATGAATACTGCCCTTGTCACCTTTATTATTTACAGAAATATCGAAGTTTGCTGAATACTGTAACATATAACAAATGATTTCAAATTCATGCTTTGATTGAAAAAAGTCTGTAACAGCTGGAAAATAATTCAGCACCTCAAGTTTGAGGCGAAGATTTTTTCCTGGAAAAAGTGGGATGATCTCTTAGTTTGGCTGAATGATTTTATTGGGATCTTGTGTGATCTATATCTCTGTTTATTTCTGTGCATTACTTTTTTTTTTAAATCGATGCAATTTTATGCACCAAATAAATTCACCAACTCCCTAAGGCCTCTGTGAGGTCTACACCTGCTAAACAAATAATGAAGGTCAATTTTTCTATTTTTTGCTTTTTCCTTAAAAGGTTTCAGTCCCATGTTGCTAAAATGTGGTTCCGTGCTTTGTTGGAGTAGTTCATTCTCAACACTGCTCCACTCTTGCTTTGAAATCACCACACAGCCATGTTTTCATTAAACACATGCCAGCAGTTTGAGTTGGGTCCCAGAACCCTTTCATGTAGGAGGCCAAAAAGAGAGAAACCACAAGGAAGCTGGAGGTGACAGACGCTACTCCTCCCCCTTCAAGTTTCTCACACCAAATACACTATTCTCTGTGGTCCATAGGTGGTCTACACCTGCTGAACAATCACAGAAGGTCACGTTTTCTATCCACTGTATTTCAGTGTGCTTCCAATACATGGGTGTAGGTTGTGTTATTTTAAGAATGTAGAGGGGAATAAATACCTGGGGTAAAAAATACAGGCTGAAAATGTCTGAAAATGTCTAGGACAGTGAAGAGAGTGCGCAGAATCTGAAAAAAAATTACTTTCTTACCAGTCCAAAAAGACTTCACCACACCCTTCATTAGAAGCAGGGCTACATCTGGAGGGTGGTTTCCGACACATTCCACCAGTTTCCGGCTGATCAATCGGCCTATTCATTTGTGTGCAAACCCCCAAAGAGTTGGCAGTGGTGCCTCGCGTGACATGCACCTTACACACGTGCAAGCAGAGGGAAGGTAGGGCCTCTACAAAAAGCTAATGTTCCTTTTTATTCCCATTCAGAAGAACAACTGGTCGTGTTAGCATTAGGATTTGTGCTGCCAAGTCAAGGCAGCCATAATTCAAACTTACACTCTTCATAATGTCTCCCATCTGGCCTGGTAAAGAAGCATAAGCCATATTTTTTAGCCTCACTCTGGATTTTATTCAGCCTGAGGACTTGAATGTGAGGCTTGGGTCTGCCAGGAGGGCTGTTTGAAGTTTTTTACAAGGCCTTTTTGCCAGAAAACACATGCTAGCTTTAGAGTCTGTGCATCTGTGAACATTCCCTACGGCTCATAGGACAGTTAGCCAATTCCAAATTTATGATCTCCATAATTTACAAAATATTCTCTGACAGTGTATGTTGAGTCTTTAAAGGTTTTATGTTTTAAAAAACACCACTTATTTGGGAAAAGCCCTGGAATAAGGATTTAGATAATTTGCCTGAGAAACATGCTTTGTAGTATAAATTTACAAATTCTGAAGGAAAAGACATGCAAGATGATATCTCTAAAGAACTGTATACTAATGGAATTTATCACTATCTTGTGCCATCCACCTGTGGAGGATGTCTTGCACACCTGCACAATACAGATGTTTCTTGAAACAATGGCCATCATATCTAGAATGTATCCCACAGTGAGTCGAGCCAATGCTGAAATATAAGACACCCGTAAATCTCCTATCTCCTCAAAAACACATTCCAGACTTTAGCATTGCTCCCCTGTTTAGCTTCAGGGTCCATTGTGAGATCAAGTTATTGTCTGTCCAGAGTGTCACATGTTCACTCTTTGTGTGTTTTCTCTTACTTGCTGAAATCAGGACAGTAGGGGAATAGCTACACTAAATTGGCCCTACGTGTTCAATAGTGAATGTATGTCTGTGTGTGTGTGTGTGTGTGTGTATGTGTATGCGTGTGTGATACAGTACTGCTGTGACGTACTGTCATTGCTAGCGTTTTGCAGCAGAAGAGGTTTGATCTTTGTGTGAGTATTGGTCAGAATCGTTAGAGCACATGCATATAATACACAGAATGGAAGGAGCAAGCAATAAATCACAGTCACACAATGGTGGCCATTGTCTTGCACACAAGGTGTCAATAGAGAATTACATTACATCATGATATCAAAAAGGAAATTCTACCAGCAACAGGCTTTATGTGTGTTTGTGTGTTAGATGGACATGAGTAGAGCATGAAATACAAAGCAGTTTGCTGGTGGAAAATGGGCTTAGAGGAATAGGGATGGTACAGTCACAGAGCAGAAAATACATAAACAAATGACAGAATAAAGCAACTACAAAAAGGATTAATATAGTATAAGAATAAGTGTTTTTTTCTTTTGTTGTTTTTTTTCAAACAAAAATGTTTTTTTTTAGCTTGTCAATGCACATTTTTTCTGGTAAATCTTAAAATCTTAAAATTATCTGCATGATGGACATCTTGTTCAACTCCTCTGCCTTAATTTAAGACTTTTATATCTTTCTAGGTTACTGGATTTCTGCCTTGAATTTAGGTTTTCCACAGAATTTCACCTCACCACAAGAATCAAATAAAACATTCAGTTTTAAAACTGTGATCATTTTCCTATCTTAACCATCCTTTTCACTGTGTGGAGGGACAGTGTCTGCATGATACATTGCAAATTTGTTTTTGAAAAAAAACTGTTTCAGACATGCACCTTTTTATGTCCCAAATTGTGCTTAATGGTAAAAGATTCAAATTCTATTGATACTAAAAATATATCTACAGTGTCAAAATCTATCAATACTGAAAAGCAACTTCTATTTCCCTTTATGCAACACAGTGACGACAGCTCATAGTCAGTAGGGGGCAGGCCTGTGAAGGAAAGGGGGTCTAAAACGTTGCTTCGAAAGTGATAGACCTGATAGGACTGTGAAAGATGCATGATGGAAGGGATGTAAACCTTGTTTGTTATTATCATAGCTTTTCAATTAGAAAAAATGATTTCAAAATCAAACAAGCTTGACATTGGTTTTAATTAGAAAGGCCAGTTTCCAGTACCTTTGTGTTCACATCACACCCTGTTGAGAAGGGCAGTCAGTGTCTTTACCACCTTAGATGCTTAAGAGAATTTAAACTGCACTCTAAAGTGCTAAGGATCTTTTAAACCTTCAGCACTGTGAGCATCCTGTTGGGAAGCATCACAGCCTGGTTTGGGAGCAGCACCTAGCAGTACAGGCAAGTTCTCCAGAGTATCCATCCATCCATCCATCCATTTTCTACTGCTTATCCGGGGCCGGGTCGCGGGGGCAGCAGTCTAAGCAAGGACGCCCAGACTTCCCTCTCCCCAGACACTTCCTCCAGCTCTTCCGGGGGAATACCGAGGCGTTCCCAGGCCAGCCGAGAGACATAGTCCCTCCAGCGTGTCCTAGGTCTTCCCCGGGGCCTCCTCCCGGTTGGACATGCCCGGAACACCTCCCCAGGGAGGCGTCCAGGAGGCATCCGGAACAGATGCCCGAGCCACCTTAGCTGACTCCTCTCGATGTGGAGGAGCAGCGGCTCTACTCTGAGCTCCTCCCGGGTGACCGAGCTCCTCACGTGTCTCTAAGGGAGCGCCCAGCCACCCTGCGGAGGAAACTCATTTCGGCCGCCTGTATCCGGGATCTTGTCCTTTCGGTCATGACCCAAAGCTCATGACCATAGGTGAGGGTAGGAACGTAGATCGACTGGTAAATAGAGAGCTTCGCCTTGCGGCTCAGCTCTTTCTTCACCACAACAGACCGGTACATCGACCGCATCACTGCAGAAGATGCACCGATCCGCCTGTCGATCTCCCGCTCCATCCTTCCCTCACTTGTGAACAAGACCCCAAGATACTTAAACTCCTCCACTTGAGGCAGGAGTTTTCCACCAACCTGAAGGGGGCAAGCCACCCTTTTCCGGTTGAGAACCATGGCCTCAGACTTGGAGGTGCTGATTCTCATCCCCGCCGCTTCACATTCAGCTGCAAACCGTCCCAGTGCACGCTGAAGGTCCTGATTTGAGGAAGCCAACAGGACAACATCATCTGCAAAAAAAAAGATAGAAATCCTGTCCATATAGATAATGAACAGGACCGGTGACAAAGGGCAGCCCTGCCGGAGTCCAACATGCACCGGGAACAAGTCTGACTTACTGCCGGCAATGCGAACCAAACTCCTGGTCCGGTCATATAGGGACCGGACAGCCCTTAGCAGAGGGCCCCGGACCCCATACTCCCAGAGCACCCCCCACAGGTCACCACGGGGGACACAGTCGAATGCCTTCTCCAGATCCACAAAGCACATGTGGACTGGTTGGGCAAACTCCCATGAACCCTCCAGCAACCTGGCGAGGGTATAGAGATGGTCCAGTGTTCCACGACCGGGACGAAACCCGCATTGTTCCTCCTGAATCCGAGGTTCGACTATCGGCCGAATTCTCCTCTCCAGTACCCTGGCATAGACTTTTCCGGGGATGTGTGATCCCCCTGTAGTTGGAACACACCCTCCGGTCCCCCTTCTTAAACAGAGGGACCACCACCCCAGTCTGCCAGTCCAGAGGCACTGTCCCCAGCCTCCATGCGACGTTGCAGAGGCGTGTCAACCAAGACAGCCCCACAACATCCAGAGACTTGAGGTACTCAGGGCGGATCTCATCCACCCCCGGTGCCTTGCCACTGAGGAGCTTCTCAACTACCTCAGTGACCTCAGCTTGGGGGATCGACGAGTCCACAACTGAGCCCTCGGCCTCTGCTTCCTCAATGGAAGACATGTCGGTGGGGTTGAGGAGAACCTCGAAGTACTCGTTCCACCGTCCGAGGATGTCCCCAGTCGAAGTCAGCAGATTCCCACTCCCACTGTAAACAGTGTGAGCAGGGCACTGCTTCCCCCTCCTGAGGCGCCGGACGGTTTGCCAGAATTTCTTCGAGGCCAACCGATAGTCCTTCTCCATGGCCTCACCGAACTCCTCCCAGACCCGAGTTTTTGCCTCCGCAACCACCCGGGCTGAAGCTCGCTTGGCCCTCCGGTACCTATCAGCTGCCTCAGGAGTCCCCCGAGCCAAATAGGCTCGATAGGACTCCTTCTTCAGCTTGACGGCATCCCTTACTTCCGGGGTACACCACCGGGTTCGGGGATTGCTGCCACGACAGGCACCGGAGACCTTACGGCCACAGCTCCGAGTGGCTGCATCGACAATGGAGGTGGAGAACATGGTCCACTCGGACTCAATGTCTCCAACCTCCCTCGGGATCTGGTTGAAGCTCTGCCGGAGGTGGGAGTTGAAGTTCTCTCTGACTGGAGACTCTGTCAAACGTTCCCAGCAGACCCTCACAGTACGTTTGGGTCTGCCAAGTCTGTCCAACTTCCTCCCCCGCCATCGGCTCCAACTCACCACCAGGTGGTGATCAGTTGACAGCTCCGCCCCTCTCTTCACCCGAGTGTCCAAGACATACGGCCGGAGGTCAGATGAAACAACCACAAAGTCGATCATCGACCTCCGACCTAGGGTGTCCTGGTACCATGTGTACTGATGGACACCCTTATGCTTGAACATGGTGTTCGTTATGGACAAACTGTGACTAGCACAGAAGTCCAATAACAGAACACCACTCGGGTTCAGGTCGAGGGGGGCCGTTCCTCCCAATCACGCCCCTCCAGGTGTCACTGTCGCTGCCCACATGAGCGTTGAAGTCCCCCAGTAGAACGATGGAGTCCCCGGTTGGAGCACTTTCCAGCACCCCTTCCAGAGACGCCAAGAAGGTCGGGTACTCTACACTGCCATTTGGCCCGTAAGCACAAATAACAGTGAGAGACCTATCCCCGACCCGCAGGCGCAGGGAAACGACTGGGGTGAACTCCAACACATGGTTGCTGAGCTGGGGGGCTATGAGCAAGCCCACACCAGCCCGCCGCCTCTCACCGCGGGCAACTCCAGAGTTGTAGAGAGTCCAGCCTCTCTCAAGGAGTTGGGTTCCAGAGCCCAAGCCGTGCATGGAGGCAAGCCCAACTATCTCTAGTCGGTATCTCTCAACCTCCCGCACCAGCTCAGGCTCCTTTCCCCCCAGCGTGGTGACATTCCATGTCCCTAGAGCCAGATTCCGTGTCCGGGGATTGGGTCGCCGAGGCCCCCGCCTTCGACTGCCACCCAATCCACATTGCACCAGCCCCTTACGGTCCCTCCTGCAGGTGGTGGGCCCACAGGAGATCGGCCCCACATCGCTCCTTCGGGCTGAGCCCGGCCGGGCCCCATGGGGTAAGACCCGGCCACCAGGCGCTCGCATGCGAGCCCCAACCCCGGGCCTGGCTCCAGAGTGGGGCCCCGGTTGCGCCATACCGGGCGACGTCACGGACCTTGTTATTAAATTACTCATAAGGGGTATTTGAACCGCTCTTAGTCTGGCCTGTCACCCAGGACCTGTTTGCCTTGGGAGACCCTACCAGGGGCAGAAAGCCCCAGACAACATAGCTCCTAGGATCATTCAGGCACGCAAACCCCTCCACCACAATAAGGTGGCGGTTCGAGGAGGGGGTTCTCCAGAGTAACGTTATGCATATAAATGATTACCTAGGATGCTCTTTGTGAACTAGAAAATGCTTCAAATAATGATTGAATTAGATTTTCTACTGTATCATTCAGAGAAATACAATTTTTACATAAGTGAAATATGTTTCTCCTTTTGGAGGTATTTCAACCACAGTTACAATTATAGTGTTTTAAAGACACCCTGCAGACGTAGAAAAGGTAAGTAAATGACATGTAAAGTTACCATTTAATTTTACTGAAAGACATCAATGCATGAAATGTAGAAAAGTATGTGATTTACATGAAATGTAATGTGAAATAAAATAATGAATAATAATAATAATAATAATAATAATAATAATAATAATAATAATAATACACGACAATGAAATTTCTCTTATGCAAATACACTTATGCAGTCATGGCCCTTGATATTTCCCCACTAGAACACCAGAGGACAACCTAGTACACATTTTGTAACATCTTCTTTTGTAGTGTTTTTTTATACCCCTCTCCCCTTGCTCATGCTCATTTGTTCTGTATTAGTTCATTAGTCACCTTAATGTTTCTTTGTCTAGCAACACCAGATGATACCATATGTCTTGTTTTTTTTTTCAAACATGTCCTGCATGTGCTGTGCATGCAAAACACGTGTATTCCTAGGCTATACAATTGTTTGTTTCGAGTTAAATATGTAAAATGACTGAGAAAATATTATCCTTGTTTTTGAATAACTCCATTTTATCAGTCCGCTTTACAGTGTGAAAGATGCTGTTTTCAATTTTATCCACTTTGGAGAGCATTTTTGCTCATTGTTAACAGTAGCCTGAAACATGGACAACAAGATGCATTTTCAGGTGTATGAATGGTGTTTAGAGTATGGGGAACTTTTTGCACCCAAGGCAACAATCAGAGGTCTCCCTGGGTCAGTTTATCAGATTTTAAAGTGAGGAGCCTTGGGTGTAATCTCTTGGGCTTGCAGACAAATCAATAGGTTTGTCAAAGACATCCTTGGGCTGGGAGGGTCATCCCTTTGTCAGAATTACTCTAACACTCTCCCATTTGTTTACAACAGATTTTAAATTAGGTAGGCAAAAACCAGCAGGAATTAAGGGCCTCCTCATTGTCTGTGAGAGGGTTTATGGTTTTATGTCTCCTGTGGCTAAACATTGAGAATTCCTGTGCAAAGCTTTTATCCCTGGAATGCTGTTCTTTATTTCTGCTTGTGTGCTCAGAATCCATTAGCAGAAATTAGCGTGTTAGCCAAAGTCATTTTCTTGTCATTGTTTACCGGAATTCAGCTTTAGAAACATCCACACAGATCCACAAGCCTTTTTAACCAATACTATACTAGTTAAAGAGCTTGTTTATGAAGAGTTAAGCATTCTAGACATGTTAAGTCACGCTTCAGTCATATCCAGCTTCATTTATTAATTCAAAATTTTCAATTTAATCATACAATTCTAAATTTCATATATAGCAAACATTTAGTCCAATCGTAGGCTAGTGATGAATGTATTAATGACAGTGTGGGGCTAGTCCAAGTAATTCATCTTGTTGAATGGCCCAGAAGGAGGGATCCCACTCACAGAACTCACAAACATATACATCAACTTTCCATTGTTGTGATTATATTTAAAAATGTTGCTTTAATATGTTAGAATATGTGTAAGCAATTAGATGCAGAACAAGTTAAAGATATCAGAGACTGATCGATTCACGTTTCAGGCTGAATGTGTCAAATATTTCTTCCAATCAATGGCAAGCTTAATTTGTTTTAGTAACAAATAGGATGCAAAAAATCCTTAAAGGCTAAAATAAATACTCAAATCTCTCATTCCAGTTTTTTGCTGGTCAGTCAATACACTGATCTAATTAAAGGGAAATTAAACAAGTGTCAGTAGTCTGCTAGTCTGCAGATTTAGATACTATAGAAAAACATTTTTAAAACATATCAAAAGCCATCAACGTTGTTAGAAGTGTAAGTCAAATTAAAACTAGACACTAAACTCTGATGCATCCTTGAAATTCTTGATGATAAAGCGCAAAAAAAATGTCATGTGACAGACTAATGAATCAGCTTTTTGTTTCATACATATTCAACATGTAGGAATGCTTTTTGTGTATGAAATAGGACCCCAAACAATATTTTTGTGGGTTTTTTTGCACTAAAAAAAACAAAAAACAAAAAAAACATACAACAAAAAAAACAAACAAAAAAACACTGTCAGGTGTGTGTGCCTTGAGACTGAGACTTAATAAGGAACATTTCAGATATTGATCACAACCTGACAGCAGCCAGAGGGCTGAAATTGGGATTGTGGTTCCTTTAAATACTGAAACAAGGAAGTATTTAAAATAAAGGCCAAAATGCAAAGGTAAGTAAGAGATTCAGAGCTCTTGCTCTGGTGTAAGAACTACCAGAGTGACACAACAGTAATGAGGGATAGAAAGTAATAATGGCGAATCAGACGCTCAAATTCAATATAACAATAGCCTTCCCTGATTTATGGGGCCACTGGTTCTAAGCTATCACTACAGATAAGGACTGTTACCTCCTCACCTCTCATAAAAATGTAATTGCTCTTCCATTGTACTCTACAAAAAAAATAATGTCCTGCCAACCCTGTTTGTAGCATTTGTGAAGCATAACCTAATTGGTTAAGTACTTTTCTGCTGTGGTCTGAGTGAAAAAAACTGACTGCCAACAACCTGACTGGCTAATGTGGAAATCCCCACTGTAAGAAACACATTTTTACGTTGATTTGCATGAATCAGTGTAAAAAAATATTTTAAAATCCACACATGCAGGTGGTTAAGTGCACAACCAAATGCAGGTAATTCCAAAAAAGATCTGGAAAACATTGACCACAGAATAACACCGCCAGTGCCGGCCTGTGTCCACCAACAGTGCATCCAGCCATACCCTCTGTTGGTAATCGATGTATCCATGCTCTGTCGTTAATGTGATGTACCAGGAACCTTGATTTGTCACACTAGGTCACTTTATTCCTATCATCCACGGTACAATCCCGATGATCTTGGGCCTATTTCATGCGTTGTTGGCAATGGCGTGCAGTTAGATTGGGGACCTGGTTGAGTCGTTAGCTATACAGGCCCATAGACAGAAGGCTGCGATGAATTGCCTTGGTCACCACTGATTTCTCCCACTGTAGCCCTGTGGTTGCAGTGAAAAATGCACGACAGTCTCCACTCCCCTCTGACATCAATGAGCCACAGAGGACACAAAACCAGATGACGGTTTTTTGTTTGGCCATCCATGCAACAATTTTGATACGATACTCTCTAAAGTGCTACGTGATAGTCAGTGAGTTTCTCATCTCATGAGGTGATGCACTGACTTGGCTGGATACTTTACCATGGGGAAGACAAAAGAACTGCCAATGGACCAGCATAATAAGGGAGTTGAACTTTATGAACCAGGAAAAAGCATTTAAAAAAAATCTCAACACTTGAAAATGCCAGTCAGTACTGCCCAAAATTGAACGTTATATTCATTAACATAAATGTTATGTTTGGAGAGGAGTCAACAAGGCCTACGGTGAAAAGTACACCATCCCCACTGTAAGCTCCAGTGCCATATGGAAGTAAAAACTGATGACAAGATGATTGCAGCATGTTATCAGAAAATCCAGGCAGACAATTTGCATTCTAAGGAACAAAACTGTGTATGGGACATTTTTGGATAATCCAACAAGACAATGATCTGATGCACAAGGCAAGGTTGAGCTTCCTATGGCTACAGCAGAAAAAGGTGAAGGTTCTAGAGTGGCCATCATAATATCATTGAGCCACTTTGGGGAGATCTTAAACATGCAGTTTGTGCAAGACAAACAAAAAATGTACAGGAACTAGAGGCAGGAACTTTTGCCAAGAAGAATAGGCAGCTATTCCCCCTGAGAAAATTAAGGAACTCATGCACAAGTATTACAAAAAACTGCATGCCATCATTAATGCTAAAGGGGGCAATACAAAATATTAAGAACTAAAATTATGCGAACTTTTGGGCAGGTATTGTCACCTTATTTTCTTTTTTTATGTTTTGTTTGATTATTGTGCCATTCTGTTATGCGTTACATATTAAATGAGTCCTATAAGAAATAAAATACATTTGTTTTGCCTTCTCACTTGTTTGTTTTTTTTTTTTTTAAGTGGTACACATCTTGCAAATTCTACAGGGGTATACAAACTTTTGAGCACAGCTGTATATACTACTCTATGAATTGCACCCGCTGCACAATTTATTTGCCAGGTGCTCACATTGCTCCAGGTTCGGGGTGGTCATAATATAATGGCTTATCAGGGTAATAATTAAAAAGTAAATGCTTGCTATGTAAACTGCTCCAGCTGTTATGGGGGCTGTTATGTTACATTGGTAGATCTAAGGAGAATGTTGAAAGAATAGTTAATTTTTTTTTTCCGGTTGATATGATATACTTGGGTGTCTTTCTGCTTACCCATATGTTGCAGGCAATAATTTATTGGGCAAAAAGTCTTAGAGATGGTATAGGGAGCTTTTCAAATTGGTTGAAAAACGATTAGATGGGATTGATGTAATATTTGTGTTATCTTTATCTCTTTTTTACTGTCAAAAGATTGTTCTCACAACACCACTGTACATCACAAGTGTGAATTCGTAAAGATGTACCTTATCTGTTGTAAACACTGTTGAGAGATTGTATGCACTGATCTCTACACATACAACTTCTACCACAGAGAGAATTCCTTTGGCGCTCATTTGTCCTGCTAATAAAACAGTTATTATACTTATTATACTTGGATATTATACTTTCCAACTTCAAAATTCTCCAGGATGATTCTGAGGTACCTTCTCTTACTATCTCACTCATATTGCAGATAAAAAAAGAGCTTAAATACAATGAAAGAAGGGTTACAATGAAATGAAGAAGCTATTCAATATTGCAGTGGTAATGCAAGTCTGTAGGACACTGGGTTTACTTTTCTTATTACTTTCAATTGACAAATAAATGTGAAGTTACGATTTGTGATTCGTAACTGAAGAACTTTTGTGGAGAGCTAGACCATCTGATTTGGGTCACAGGAGTTGGTGAGAGTGGCAATATCATTTGCCTAATGCCTAATGAAGAGGGAAGTGTTCTGCATCATAGAAGTGTGTTGAAACAAGAGGGATATTCATCATTTCACCTTTAGTTTCATTCAGTTACATTAGATTACATTTCCAGCTGTGTGAGAATCAACTACAAATGGAAGGAAATACAATATGGAGCACAAGGATTAATTTATACAGTTGTGCTTAAAATGCAAAACAATTTTATTTCTTATAGGACATAAGTTAATATGTAAGGCATAGCAGGATGGCACAATCATTTGTGCATATTGTGAGTTGTGCATATTTTTATCTCAAGTCGCCTTGATTACTGTAACAGCCTTTATTTAGGTATTAATCAGGCCTCCCTTTCCAGACTGCAAATGGTCCAGAATGCGGCAGCTCGCCTATTGACAGCACACGAAAGCGGGAACATATCTCTCCCATTCTCGCGTCTCTTCACTGGCTTCCTGTCCATTATAGGATTCATTTTAAAATATTGGTGCTTGTTTTTAAATCTCTTAATGGGTCAGCGCCAAGTTACTTATCAGATTTGATTAATCTGTACGCTTCGTCAAGAGCACTAAGGTCTGCTGGCCATTTGCTCTTAGCTGTTCCAAGAGTGAAACTGAAGAGCGGGGGGACCGAGCCTTTGCAGGTGCAGCCCCAAAGCTCTGGAACAGTTTGCCTCTCTATATTAGACAGGCTCAAACACTTGAGGTCTTTAAATCTGCCCTAAAAACTTATTTTTACAGTCTGGCATACGATGCCATGTGAGAGCTGCTTGCTTTCTTTTATTGTTTTATTGTGTCTTAAGCATTTTTTCTTTTATTTGTGTGTTTGTATTAATAAACCATGTGTACTTTCTGTATGTACAGCACTTTGACAAACACTTGTTTAAAAAAAAGTGCTTTATAAATAAACTTGACTTGACTTGACTTGACTTAACTTGAATCATCAAACAAATCATAACAAAAAGAAAATTAGGAAAAGGAAATTAGCCCTGTTCAAAAGTTTGCACACCTTTAGTTCTTAATATTGTGTATTGCCCCCTTTAGCATCAGTGATGGCATGCAGTCTTATGTAATAATTGTACATGAGTTCCTTATTTCTTGCAGGTGGTATAGCTGCCCATTCATCTTGGCGAAATGCCTCCAGTTCCTGTAAATATTTTGCTTGTCTTGCAAACTGCACGTTTGAGATCTCCACAAAGTGGCTCAATGATACTGAAGTCAGGAGACTGTGATGTCCTCCAGAACCTTCACCTTTTTCTGCTGTAGCCATTGGAGAGTCAATCTTGCCTTGTGCTTTGGATCATTGTCAGGGTGGAACATCGAAGAGTGTCCAATATGCAGCTTTCGTTCCTTAGAATGCAAGTTGTTTGCCAGTATTTTCTGATAACATGCTGCATTCATCTTGCCATCAATTTTTATTAACTTCCCTGTGGTACTGGAGCTTACACAGCCCCAAAACATAAGAGATCCCATACCATGCTTTACAGTGGGGATGGTGTAATTTTCACTGTAGGCCTTGTTGACTGTGTCCTAAAGGCGGTGTACTAAAGGTGGGCGCAGCAACGTCTTTCTCCTGGCAACTCAACCATGCAGGTCATTTGTGTTCCAGTGTTTCTTTGCTTCACAAACAGTTCTTTTGGCAGTAGTGGATGAAATCTTTCTTGGTCTACCTGACCGTCGTTTAGTATAGACAGAACCTCTTATTTTCCACCTCTTTTTCAGAGTTTGAACAGTCTTAACTGGGATTTTCAAGTGTTCAGAGAGATTTTTTATATGCTTTTCCTGCTTCATAAATTTCAACTACTTTATTATGCAGGTCCATTGGCAGTTCTTTTGTCTTCCCCATGGTAAAGTATCCAGCCAAGTCAGTGCATCACCTCATGAGCTGAGAAACTCACTGACTATTTTTGCAGAGATACTAATTACCATTACAATGAGTAATTAATACCCATTTAAACCTCTGTGTGTCAACCTGTGTGTTTATAATGTGGCCAAACATTCAAGAATATGTAAACTTTTGATCAGGGTTGTTTAGATGATTTCAGTTATCGTTTTAAAAAGGTTTTAAAAAGGAGCCAAACATTATCAGTCATAATTTCCAAATAAATGTCAATGATTAAAAATGTCATGTAATGCAAACTTTTGAGCTGAACTGTAGGTAAAGAGCAATGCTTACTTAATTTCTCACACGGTCATGTCACTTTTTTGGTTCTAAGTTTACAGGAGGTGTGAATATGGCCCAGAATCATACAACAGATACACAGATCCAGGTATTTACCAGAAGACAGGCTTATTTGTACCACTTCCATGAGCTTCAGTTAATTTCTATGGAAGATGGATTGAGGAAAGTTGTAAAGAAATGACTTGGTCTACAGGATTGAATTAGATTATCAGTGCTAATAGCAAAATGGATAAAGTGGTTAAGGATCAGGTTTTCTGCAGTTTTTCTGCAGACTTCTTTTTGAGTGTGCCATTAATCTTTTTAGACACACAGTCTTCAGTGTTGGTTGAATCCAGCCACTCTTTTCATCCAAGGTATGAACAGTTAGCAATGGATGGTCTATCCTGTTTTGTGTTTAAAACAGGGTAGTTTACATTGTTTAGGGATTAAAACTTGAAAGCTTGTTTAGGAATTATATCTTGATTTAAAGTCTTTCTTCAGTATGTTTCCCCATATCTTTATATTTGTGTTTTTTTAGACATATCAAACATTAAGGTCGATCCATTTATGAAAGTGTGCAAAAATAATAAGGGAATTGCCACTGAATTTTTGTACATCATAGAATTTTGCACTAAAAACAGAGAGTTGGTCATGTGTGTTTTTTCTTTTTCTTGTTTACTAAAACAAGAGTAAATTTTAAAAAAAATTGCTGTATTGTAGTAATCCAAGTTTGACAATCTTGCAATAGAGCAATAGAAAAGGAATGCAGTGTTGGAATATATAATCAAGAAGGTGATGCATGAAGTCCATATTAATTGTAAGAACTTTGTAAATTGGCCTGTCCTGCTCTCCATTTAACAAACCTTGGGCCTCATTTATAAAGCTGCATAGAAATGGATTTATGTAAAAATAGGTCATACAAGTTTTACACAAAGGATTTTGTATTCATGAGAATTTTGGGGGGGGGGGGGGGGGCAAGGGGGGGGGCTGCCTGTGTTCTTCTCATGTTCCTCAAATTTATGCATAAGAAGATTAACTTGCATTCACTCAGCTTAATCAATGAAATCAAATCATATCATTTGTATTGCTTATTAAATGTATATATTCCAATATAATCTAATTTAAAGATTTTAGCAGATGCCCATATCCACTTAGAAGTGCTTTGGAGTCTCTACCAAAAACATTGTCATGCTACTTTACTAGGTCAAAGAATTTAAAAATACCTTCTAGAAAATGTTCTTAACACTAGTTGTTTTATATTATTGTCATTCATTTAAGAATTTGAGCCAGCACAAACCCATTAATTAAGACATATTAAAGAAATCATTCAAATATGACAAAATAAATGTTGCCACATAAACAAATGACAGGCCAGTCTGAAATTCAGTCTCTCAATAAAATTTGCACTATGGCTATTAAAAAAAGAATATAAACTATAAGAATAAGATGAAATAAAATTTACTTGCTGGTCCAGAACATCCCTTAGATGCTTGATGCACGTTAACAATAGTAACAGCAATTTTAATACACATATGTGTAGGAATGTTCACAAAATTGAAACCATTAGACAGAATATTCAGAGTATAAATATAATCAGTCCAATATTTAAATATATAGAGACCAATACAATTGCATCGGTGGAGCAATTTGAATCCTAATTCTAACCATATACAGTATTGAGCCTCTAATGGCAAGAGGAATTGCCAGAGAAGGCACAGCGGTTTCCAGTCCCCTGAGAGTATTGTGGAGCCCCAGTCCACTGAGAGCTTTAGAAAGTATGTTTTAATAATTGTCTTCAAAATTATCCCTGCAAATGAGCATAACCAACAAATAGATAGGTTACCTGATCAATGCCATGATCTTTTGAAACACTGCTGAAACAAAACTACACTCAGGTTAATTGAACTTTCATTGGTATACAAAAATGAGTAAAGGGGTTTAACTAGATTGATTTACTCCCATCAAACTAATGTTTGGTGTCAAAGAAAATGTTCCAGAAGCCCAAGGCTATCATACATTATGCATCTGCTTCAACAGATTTTTGTCTTAACAGTTTCTGTTTCCTTCAGTCCTGAAATGTAGGTTTCATAAAGCTTTAGCTGTTTTTAAGCATATCCCAAATATGTTTTTTTTTATTATGGAATTAGAACTAGATTAGTGATAGTGGTCCTCTGGTGGTCCAGCAGCAGGATTCTGTGCACTCATCACCGTGGCCCGGGTTTAATCCACAGGCATTTAAATTATGCAGAATGTATTATCTGTCTGGGCAACCTTAAACGAGAACCAACCTAAAGAACAACAACTAAATTAGTGATAGTGTTAATTAGGATTTAGACATATTTCTCAACTGAATTCCAAATCACTCTTAGAAACTATAATATAATATGGTTATAAATACTCCTTTCTTCAAACAGCTACTTGCACCTGGCAGCAGCACAGCAAAGTCGTATTGTTTTTTTGAAAGGAATACCTTTGTCTTGCTGCAATTGGGATTCCAATTTTTTTACTTCCTTCCAGACTAAACAAGTCCCAAACCTGCACAAATGAACAGCATGTCCCTCCACCAGGGGGAGGTAGATTATGAGAGGCTTCCACTATAAGTGCATCCACTATAAAGGAAGTCAAGCTAATGCCACATTTAATGGAAAAACGTGCAGGTGTTCTTGACATTTAATTGTCATACACAATAATCAGTCATAACATAAATGGAACTAAATGAGAATTAAATGTACAAACTGTAAGGCTTTGTGGGGTGAGTGAGAGTGTTCGAAATTCAGGGAATGATGCCCTCTGGTGATGTGGTGAAACATTGTACATTGCTTGTGTGAGATCCAGCATCTCATGCTAAATTTAATTTTAATTTAAAATCACATTATATGATACATTTACATGGGACATAATTTCACAAACAGTACTAATAAGTGTAGTATTAGTAATAAAAATGTTTTACATATATAGTCATAAGTAACACTGTGAAACAAGGTAGAAAAATTGTGACATCCTAAAACCATATATTTAAAAAAATGTTAAATTTGCAAAACAAAAAAATGTCATGTTTTTAATTTGCTGAAATTAATGCATAAATTCTATAATTTCCTGAAAATATGAATTGATCAATTCAATGGGTAAGGATATTATTTATGGGTCCAGATAACTCATAGATATATAAAATGCTTAAATAATATAAATCAAGCCCTTTTAAGGAAGATGCATAATAATTGTAATCAAACATCTGATAAAACACATCAATAAGGATGGAGGTCTGCAGAAGAGACCATCCTATTGGCCTTTAATGGAAACTTTTTGCCCTGGCAGGACCTTAGCAGGGGAGACTGCCTAGTCAGACTCAGATTAGAGTTTGGCAGGGTAAGCCTCTGGCTGCACTAAATAAAATGCCAGCCTAGTCAATCTGGCATCATGCTACTCTTGCCAGTTAGCTGTGTCCATGGTAGTAATGAAGTGGTTAATGAATTTTGAATTTGCCCTGACAGTTTTGTTTGTAGTTTGCCTGACTTCTTGCCTGTTTCGGTTCATGAAATTTGCTTCACATTCTGTACTGTTTGGCAGTATTTTTAATACATCTTTAGGTGCAACTGCTTCTATCTCCAACTCTGTCACATGACATGACTTCACAGTTCCCATGAAAGCAGCAGGAGAATCAAACAATCAAACATAGCGGCCCAAGGGAAGCTGGACGGAGAGTACCAACAGCATCTGTCCAACCTGAATGGTAAATTTGTTCAAGAATGCTGCATACCCTGGTTCCCTTATTTCCCCTCTTTGGGCAAGACTTCTCAGTGCAAGGGCTTCTTGTTGCAGTGCTCAATGTGTTTTTCAAGTCAAGAGGTTGTCTAAAAATAAAACAATTATCACAATCTCTCAGCTCGCTCATGGGCACAGCCCTCAGTTGGGCTGTAGCAGTCTGGAACCTGTAGTCTGAGGAAAGCTGTACACTGTTCATATTATTGCGTCACTAAGCACTTCCCAAGGCTTAATGAAATGCAGCTAAATAAACTCTCACTTTTTGGGTGTTAAACCAGTAAGTGCTCTCAGAGATGGCTTGCCAAGATGATATAATGCCACCCGGCCTAATGACACTGAATGATTTTTTTACATTTTACAGATGCCAAATAATTTGCTGATTAGACTTTATGAATGTGCCGAGCACCACCAGTCCTGTAAGCCCTGGTACCGAAAAGTGGGGTGTTTGGAAATGACCACCCACTGCAGCACAAATATCCTGGAGGGGAATGTCCCTAGTGAGCCCTAGTCCCTGAAGGCAAAACCACACCACACCCTTAGGCCTGGGAGAGCAACTACTACATAATGCAAGGTGCTGCTTAGAGACTGAGTTGCTTTTGCTGTGGCCACCAAAGCAGATGAAAAGGGAAGAGGACTTGCACCACTTGCTCGAGCAATTGGCGTAAGTGCTGCAAGCCCCAATTGGGCACAGTAGTTGCAGTCTGTCCATGCTTCGCCAATGATGGGGCAGAAGGCAGAAGACCTGTAGAAAGAAAAAAGGCTTTTTGGGATTGTATCTTATCCTGAGATGCAAGGTAGTCTTGACCATGCCAGGAACAGACCCTAGGCAGCAGGGGGTGGCTAAGAGAGACTGCAGAACAGATCTTAAGGAGGCCAAGGCTACATGCAGAACCATTTCCAGGGTCAGAAAGGGGAAATGTGGTTCTATGAGGGGACAGGTTGTCTGTAGGAAAGTCTCAGCCACTCGGCACTACACAGAAAGTAAGAGTGGTACCAAATGGTGCCTCCCAAAGAACATCTAAGAAAAGGCACATGACTCACAGCAATGGCTGTCACATGCAGAGGGTGATAGTGTCTGCAGGTACTAAAGCACTGTACTAATAGTTCAGTGAATAAAATCCTGATATTAATTGCACTGGAGCAGAACAAACCTCCACTTCATGGTGTACAGCCTTGTCATGGAAGGTGCACTATCATTCAACATAGTCTTCACAACCTCAGTGACCTCTGTGAGAGAGAAGGATTTTCCTAAAAGGAACACCATCCAGGAAGGAAATCCACAAACCAGACTTGGGTGGGCCAATGAGGAGCCACCAATAGCAAACGAACTCGGTTGCGTTGTACACTGTGGTGTGTAGTAGTTCAAGTTCAAGTTCAAGTTTTGCTTTATTATCATTCTTCCACATGTACAGTACATACAGAGAATTGAAATTGCGTTACTCTCAGTCCCAAGGTGCATACAGATAGTATTACAATAGATATTAAATATAGCAGGCATATGGCAGATAAAGTGCAAGTGCAAATGAGCAGACCAATGTTACACAAAGTGACTGGTGCATGTCATCGTATGTTAGTGGGAGGGGGAGTGGAAGGACCTGTGGATGTGGGGTCTGGAGGGGTGGGGTGGGTTCATAGATCTATGGTGCCTGGAGCAGAAAAGAGGAGGGAGGGCAAGTTTGGGAGTGAGTTCAGCTTCCTGACAGCCTGATGAATGAAGCTGTCTTTCAGTCTGTTAGTCCTGGCCCTGGCCAGACTCTATGCGGTGCATGACTAGAGGAGGTGGAGTTTTCTGAGCAGTGGTGCTGTTTTGCTTCTCAAAGCGAGCAAAGAAGGCGTTCAGCTCGTTCAGCAGAGAGATGTTGCTGTCACAGGTCCGTGGTGGGGGCTTGTAGTCCGTAATGGTCTGTATCCCCTGCCACAGGCTCCTAGTGTCTCTGCTGTCTCTGAATTGATGGGCTATCCTCCTGGAGTACTGCCTGTTGGCCTCTCTGATGCTGTTCTACAGGCCCACCTTGTCTCCAGCTCTGAAGGCAGCGTTCTGCATCTTCAGGAGTCTGTAGACCTCCCCTGTCAACCACGGCTTCTGGTTGGCCCAGGCAGTGATGGTCTTTGTGACTGTTACATAATCAATGCACTTGGTGATGTAGGCAGTGACAGTTTCTGAATACTCTTGGAGGTCTGTGGTGTTATTGTATGTGGCAGCCTGCTTAAGCATATTCCAGTCGGTACCCCCGTGAGCAGACCTATCATGGCAAGAGCTATCATGGAACAGAGCCATTTTCACCCGGCCAAAAAATTGCCATATGTATTCCACTACTTATGGGTGAAGACACCATTCCCCAGGCCTCAGCCCCTCTCATAACAGAATGTCTGCTTATCAATCATGCTCCTTGAAGTGTAAATCACTCTCAGCAAAAGAAATCTGGTCTTTCCCCAGGTCAAGAGCTGGTAAACTAACCTCAACAGAGGGCACGAATGCAGACCACTCTGATGATGTTCTTGATGTTCTTTTCAGCAGAAAGTATACTTCCACCTGACCAGAAGACAGACATGCCTGCAACCTAGCTGAATCTCAAACTACCCCCAAGAAGGTGGTTTTATGAGATATAGAGAAAGCACACACTTTCATGGGGAGTGCCTGAGCTCTAGGTACTTCATGTGGGCAAGCATGAAACCTTAGAGCCTAGCTGCCATTTTCTTTGACTGAGTGAGAATGATCCATTTGTCATCTGGATAATTGAATACATAGCAGCCCTGGGGTGCAAAGATTCTAGAGCAGCCTCTATGTACTTTGTAAGAGTGAGCTGCAAAGAGACTTGGCCAAAAGGAAGAACCCAGCACTGGTATACACCCAAAAGCAAACCTGGGGACACCAAAAGCAAACCATCAAAACACACCTTTAAACCTTTAGACCCAATCTGTGGCACAATGACCTTGAGCGTTAAGCTCTCAAATTTTACCTACAAAGAGCATGCGGTACAAAATTGGCCCTAGCTCCTGTCCATTTTGGGACTCAAGAAATATAGACTGTAATGCCGGATGCTTTATGGGGTGGGGAATTTGGCCTATGGCCCCTTTGCATTTCTTGCTGTTCACATCTAACCTGGTGCCCTGAAACACTGTACTGGCTAACCCAGGAGGTGGAGACACATAAGGTGCATGGGTGAGCATGGCTGAACCTTGAAGCACCGGAGGTGGTGGGGTAGACAGCAGTAAAGAAAGCTTTGAAGGGGCGTCTCCCTCTCTTGCCTGGCAGATATCCCCCTAAGCACTCTTGAGGCTCTGTTGAGCTGCCTCAACAGAGCCAGAGCAGAGGTTACAGAGTGGCCATTCTTCCTGACCTCTCTCATCAACAAGGTGTTTCAATCCATAGAACTCCTGCTCAATTATTATTATTATTATTATTATTATTATTATTATTATTATTATTATTATTATTATTATTTCAACTCCAATTCTGCATAGATCGAAAAACACCCCAGGGAAGTTACAATTGGTTTCAGCATGATGACAATATTTTACCCATTACTATACAGTTACCATGGAAAAGTAATTTTGTAAACATTTGCGCATGGTTACTGAAGTGTGTTTGTAGAAAGAAAAGCATGAACCATTATTTTACAAGTACATACTTTGCAGACACATCATTTAAATAAAAAGAAATGAATGGAATGATGTGTTTAGTTTTGAAACCTATGATACAAGCTTTGTGATATCTTGATTAGACTTCCATTTAAATTAATTTTTAAAATTGTTGTCCTTATTTTTCACTTACTGCAACTAATAATTACAGAGAACCATTTCCAAAATGTGCATAGTGTGTTAATCAAATCAAATCAAATCTCAATCTCACACGCACACACACACACACACACGCACACACACACACACACACACACACACACACACACACACACACACACACACACACACACACACACAATTAGCAAAACACAAAAAGGATAAGCAATTCTGGAAGTAATGCTTTGTGATTTGTTATGGCCAGACACATGTCTCCTTTCATATCTTACACATCCTATAGATTTTTACACAAAATTAAATGTAATACCACTAGAGATACACAATGAGAATTTATCAGATCATTCAAAAGTTTGGGGTGGTTGCAGAAATGAGCTCAATAAATCAAGTTCACTTTAATTGTAAACAGTTCTAATTGTTTTTCCACATTAAATACATTATGAGATAACTGGAATCGAAGCACCTTTAACTATTTTTGGACTATGATTAGCGGTCCTTTCATGTAATGCTGATCCATTTACAAGCCAAATAATCATATAGCTTAGCAAGTAAAAAAAAAAATCTTTAGTCTTTTGCATAGGATCATTTGCCCTTCAAAACCTATTTTCTAGTAGGCTGCTAACTTGAGGGAATCCTGCTTGCATGTATCCTGCTTGTTTGTCCAACAATATTGGACAAACCCCAAGTCAATCAATGCAAGCATCCACTTGTGAATTTTATTCAATTCAAAGAAGTATTTAAAATTCAGTGTAGCATTTTGCTTGTGCTAGTGTATGTGCTAATAGTGATGGGAAGTTCGGTTCTTTTCCACGAACCGGTTCTTTCAGACAGTTCGTTTTAATGAACCAGTTCAATAATCCAGTTCACTAGTTCTTTTACGTCCTGACATAATGACGAAATTCACAATGAGGTAAATTCCTTCATCCCGCCGCTGCCGGCAGATATTAATACAATCAATTTAACACATTTGAAAAGTTCTTTGTAATCATAACTTTAGTTGAATACGTTTCTTACATTTAAGTTTTGCAACTAAAACACCCAGTACAGGCATTGATGTGCAAACGTGGGTGTTTTACGTGTCTTAGAGATATACTAATCTTCATCAACTTACAAAAACTTACAAAAAAAAGCATAATTTTGAAATGTTTCTTTCACTCCATCAGTTGTTTCAAAAACTAATGCAACTGAGTTAAACACTCATATGTTGATAAGACATTAAATCATAACCATTTACATTTATTGCTGTATCAGTTGTGATTTACGCATGCGCAGTAACAACAGTTCATCGGTTCTTAGTATGTCGGATGCGTCCGAACGAAACAGTTCTCAGTTCAGTGTACTGATGATTCACTGTATCAGTTCAGTGATTCACGCATGCGCAGTATCAACAGCTCGAGCTCACAGTTCTCTCAGCACAACATGTCTCAGTTCTTGTGGATCAGCGCTGACTCAAGACACGAACTGTTTGGAGCGAATCAGTCTGATTTGGTGAACTGGTTCATCCAGTTCACTAAAAAGAACTGGTTCAAAAGAACAATTCGTTCACGAACTGCCCATCACTATGTGCTAGACCTCTCTGAGAATGTCAGTGAAAATATCACGCATTAGGGACCAGATTTTGAGCCAGAGTCATCTTGTGCCATGATATGATGTGTGACAGTCTGTGAACAGACTGTACACATTCATGTCCAACATGGTGAAAAAATTGACAGCAAGCCTTGTACTTGTTATACTGATAGCTTTTTCTCCCTCAAGCATTGGAAACAACGTTAGATCACCATGGAAACAAGCCCTTGATGGCTATGGGCAGTGTATGGTACTGCCTCTGCAAGGTGAAGAGAGAGTGGAGGAAGGGTGGAGAGCAAAGGACATTTTGCATCAGTTTCAGTAAAGCTCTTAAAAGTTAGAAGAAACTTCTAAGAGACTACCATTTGCTTTCATCAGTTAAATTAATGTAGATATTCACAGGATCACAGCATTTAATGATCATAGCAATTAATGATTTCAAAGAGAACCAGTCATACTTTTAGTCACCTATTTAAATTTATTTCAGAAATGACACACATGCTGTGTGCTTTTTGGAAGATGCTATTATATTGTGATGACCAGATGTCCTCTTTTTAAAAGAATGTCCTGTAAATATGGGGTCAGACATTTTTTTTATATAATGAATAATGACTGGCATTTTGTGTTAGTCATTAGTCAGACTGAAAACAGTTATGAGATAAGTATATTTTCATTCCCTTCATCCCTTCAGCCTGCAGATGATTGAAAAATATCCAGCTGGACAGTTAGACTAGGAAACCAGATGTTCAAAATAATTGTTTTAAGGGGCAACATGGTGCCAACACCATGCAGTGCTAACACACAGCTCCAATGTCATGGGTTTGATCATGAGCACGGGATAATATCTGAGTTTTTCATATTCTCTCAATGATCGTGTTGAGTTCCTCCCAGTCTCCAACAATATATACAGTAGCTAGACAGATTGGTTACATAAATTGCCTATAGGTGTGAATGCATGTGTGAATGTGTGCCGCACATTGTGTTTTCTGGAAAATAAAATACTTGCTAAAATTATATAGTAAAATATACCAGTGACATATAGCCACTGTCATGAGAATTACCCTATATGAAGTTTCAGGTAAACCTTTTTTCTGTCTGTTTGCAATAACTTATAATCAACAATCAAGACTCATTGTGTGACTTTGATGGGATTTTACTACTTGGTGGGTAATTTTGAACTATAAGTGGGGAGTAAAGTAAGGATTTAATTCTCAGTGTAAATTGTTTCTGTTGCAAATACCTATTATATAACTGCTGTCGCCTTTCATTACATTACATTTATAGCATTTAGCAAACATTTATCCAGAGCAACTTACATTTGATGTCATTTTATATAACTGGGCAAATAAGGGTTATAGGCCTTTCTCAGGGGCCCAGCAGTGGCAGATTGGTGGCCACGAAATTCAAACTCGCAACCTTCAAATCAGTAGTAAAAATCTCACACTCCTACATCTACCACAACCTACATCTTTCCTAAGCATGGAGCAAATTCTCCCACAATAAGTGACCCAGAGCTATCATCATGCACTAAATATTGTATTCTTAAAATTGTGTACTACAAATCATATTTGAATCAAATTTAAAATGCTCTACTAGCACAACAGTCTGAAGATGGCATTCACTAGTTACAAACCACTTCTTAATGTCTACACAATATTTGTGAAATAAATGATCTCCCTTGTTAAGTAGGAATTCTTTTACCAATACTAACTTGACCCCACTACTAAAAAACAAAGAGCCACTGTTTTGGGCTACCACTACTGTACTGGCATGATGATATAGAAGAAACCTTGAGAGGAACCAGAAAGAGAATTTATCCTCATCTGGCTGACACTGGATTGTGTGATTATGAAACAAGATCTCTTCAGCAGTTGTGTACTATATGATCAAAAAGTGCAATTATGTGTCAGGATCTGGCACAGACATCAGCAGAAGTGCACATAAAGCTCAGCAGAGAGTACAGATTTTTAGTTACGATAAGAGCAATAAGTGGTTTAAAAGGGTTTAAATTGTTAAAGAGTTGAAACACAAACAGGCCTAGCAATGACAGCAAAATTAACAGGAAGAGCCAGAAGGTAACAAAAACACCAGAGTGCCCTGGGGTGTCAGGCTTCCTACCTCTCCAGCATCAACAAACCTGAGTGATCTGAGTGAGTTAGTGGTGGAGTGAGTGAGTGAGTGTATGAGAGAGTGAGTTAGTGGTGGAGTGAGTGAGTGAGTGTATGAGAGAGTGAGTTAGGGGTGGAGCGAGTGTATGAGTGTGTGTTTGTGTGTGTTTGTGTGTGTTGGGGCTACCACTATCACATTAATACAATCTTGCACTTAGAAAAAAAAGTATATTTGTATATATTTGTAAAAAAGTAAATATTTGTATAGCACTTTTAACAATTTCCTATTGTCTCAAAGCAGCTTTAAAGAAGTATGAAAACAGAGAGAGAAAAGAAATAATAATAATAATAATAATAATAATGATAATAATAATAATAATAATAATAAGAAGAAGAAGAAGAAGAAGAAGAAGAAGAAACAACTAAGGATAAAAATAAATAAATGAATATTTACAATTAAAGTTTAAAATTAATTTAAAAAAGATGAACTTAAAATTGAAAATAATATATATCTATTCCTATCCCTAACGAGCAAGCCGGAGGTGACGGCTGCAAGGAAAACTCTCTGAGATGATATGAGGAAGAAACCTTGAGAGGAACCAGACTCAGAAGGGAACCCATCCTCAAATTGGTGACACTACAATAAATTGTGTAAATGTAAATAATGTCCAGTTTATAATAGTGCATCCGAGAGCTCCTGATGAACTAATGGGTCATCGTAAACTCTGAGTTCAGTGCAGACCTGATTGCTGATAAAGACCAGACCAGCTGACTGACACAACATTGGTGCAAAAGAAGGCATGACAGTCTCCAGGTGGCTTCATACACAACAATCCCATGAGACACTGACTGGCCATGCAGATCAATCCCTGGCATTGTGCCCATTGGGCAACGAGACTTTAACCAGGGGTAGAACATCAGGACTGACAAAGTAGGTTGTTAAGAAGGGACGATCAGGCTAGGAACACTGGGAGCTCGGGAATGGCATATGTAGCTCGACAGAGAGAGAGAAAAATTGTTAGATATGACTGTAATCAGGTGATGGACAATGTAAATTATGTGCAAAGTGAAGACAGGGACTCCGGTAAGACTAGCTATGACAGCATAACTAAAAGGTTAGAGCCAGAAGGCCTGGGATGTAAAGCGTCCCACCATTCCACAGTCTGCAAACCTGAGTGACTTGCGAGGGTGACAGCATACAGACATCCCAGTTCACCAAACCCTCTATGCCCATGAACCATCCAGATCTACTCCTTTACCTAAGAAAAGCTATTCATAAAAAGCTAGACTAAACAAATGTGTTTTTAGCCTGGACTTAAATTCTGAGACTGTGACTGAGTCCTGAACACTAATTAGAAGTCTGTTCGATAACGGTGGGGCTCTGTGAGAAAAAGCTCTGCCCTCTGCTGTAGCCTTTTGTACTTGAGGTACTACCAAATAACCTGCACCTTTTGATCAAAGTAGGTGTGATGGATCATAAAAAAAAATCAAAAGATGTCTCAGGTACTGTGGCGTGTGACCATTAAGTGTTTTCTAGGTTAATTATGGTATTTTATAATTAATGCGAAACTTGACTGGAAGCCAATACAATGAGGATAAGATAGGGTGATATGTTCATATCTTCTAGTTCTAGTTAGGACTCTAGCTGCTGTATTCTAGACTAACTGGAGCTTGTTTATGTTCCTGAGTCTGAGGTGGAAGAGACGCTGCCGAGCCTTTTTTACCAGAGTGTTATGTGACAGGACCATGACAGGTCCTACGAGATGTGAACACCAAGGTGCCAGAAACTGTTCACTGTCTCCACTGGGGTCCCATTAATCCTGAGCGGTTGGTATATCCTCTCCTGCTTTGTGCTGAAGTCCACTATGAGCTCCTTTGTCTTGCTGGCATTGAACTTGATAATGTTGGTGGAGCTGGTAGTGGCCACACACAGTCATGAGAGTTTAGTGAGTACAGCAGGGGGCTCAATTTGGAAAGTCTGTTCGTGTCCCAGTCCCTCCATATTTGACTTGAGGGTATTAAGGTATTTATTGCTGAATTCTAGTTGACAAAATACTTTAATAATAATTCAGATTTCTGCTGTCCAGATGGCATCTTTGGTGAAGTGGTTGGGAAGGTATGCAAACTGAAGGGGATCTGGTGTGTCAGGCAGTGAGGTCAGGGCTACAGGGTGATAGTCATTTAGGCGGGCTGGCTGGGGTTTCTTCAAGACAGGAACGATGAAGGATTGATTGAAGGATTGGATGAAGGATTGTTTGAAGCACATAGGGATTACATATTGAACACAAAGAAAAAATATTGAACACATAAAAAAAGGGAGGTGCAAAAAGGCATGGAATGCCAAAACACCAGCTGAAATCTAACAGTAATTAGAAAGCAATCCTGCCTCTTGTAAGTGAAAAATAATATCAGCTGGTTCAGACCTAATTTATAATAAAAAGGTGTCTCATTACCAAGGTGTCACACAGGAAACATTTCATGATGGGAAAAAGCAAAGAGCTCTCTCACAACCTTTGCAACCTTATTGTTGCAAAACATGCTGATGGCATTGGTTACAGAAGGATTTCTAAACTTCTGAATATTCCACTGATCACTGTTGGGGCCATAATCCAAGAGTGAAAGGAACATCATTTCACCACAAACAGGCCATGACCAGGTGCAAAAGGAATTATCAGAAAAGTTGTCCAAGAGCCAAGGACAACTTGTGGAGAGCTTCATAAAGCCCTGGAATTAGCAGGTACAATTGTACTCACCAATTTGAACTCACCATTTCTCACCATCTTTTGTCTGATTTCCTCATGTGTTTCAGGGTGAGCATGGGGGCTGAGTACAATTTTATATCTAACTCTCTTGTCCATTCTCAAGAGTCATGGAAGAGTAATGGAGATTGTTATTCTCATTACTTGGTCCTCTTTTATCATTCTACACTCCCTCTTTTAGCAGTTATATTTTATATATAAATATTACACACAATTTATCTTTTCTTTCCCGCCCTCAGATACCATAGCTTCTGGTCAGAATGTTTTGGTGACATAACATCATGGTTGGCAGTTCACCAGTGGAAACTCAATTCTAGCTAAACTGAATTGCTGTTCTCCCCAGGTGATTCATCCCCTGGTCAGGATCCCCCTGGTCCGATCCCAATCCCGCAAAAAATACTGGGGAAATCCCGTCCCGTCCCAATCCCAGAAGAATGACTCCCATTCGCGGGAATCCCGAAAAAATGTCAGCCTCTAGAAGTGAGCTCAGCAGTCATTTTTTTCCCAGAGTAGTCGTTGCAGTGTGAGTTTCGGGTCCGACTCCATTTTTAATTTTCGTGGCTTCTAGAGAGTGCATGGAGAAGATGCCTTCTCTTATATTATTGCTGGTTGGCATACATTACTGCCACCAACTGTCACGGGTGTGTGGAGCATGTCATTTATTTAACCAGCCATACCAAAAGCAAACAGATTATATTTTTATTTATATCAAAGGTATATTTGTGTATTCCCGGTCCTGCCCACTTCCCGGTCCTGCCCAAAGGACGTGATAATAGTGATTTTTAATCCCATCCCATGGGATTCCCGCAGGATTCTCGTGACCTGTGGGAATCCCGAACAAATGTCAGCCTCTAATCTGGACTAATGCAACTCTGCAACAGTTCTACCTCTGGACATGATCCAAAATGCATGCTTCAGATACAAAACTGTGATGCTTGCTTACAAATGCAAAAATGTTCCAGCATGCCTTTACCTTAATGTTTTTATCACTTGTCCTTCTGCACCATGCTCCCTCAGAACTCCAAGCACTACTAGATTGGTCCCACCATTTCTCAGGGTACAATGTAAGCATGCATCAAGACCTTTCTATGTTCTTCCACCAAGATAATGGAATGAACTTTCTCTAGAAAAGCTGAGTCATTGAGTGTCACCAAGCAACCAAGCAGAAGTCCCAGAAAAGTATACAGAACTGAGCCAAACAGCCCGAGCGACACCCTCTGCCGAGCAGAAGAGCCGAGCTACATCCTCAGCTTGGCAGAAGGCCCGGCAAAGTACAGAAGCAAGCCAAACAGGCCAAGTGATGCCCTCAGACCAACTGGGTGGAGGGATGCTCTAAAGGGTGGGTGGGCATGAAGCACCTAAAACTGTCCACACCGGGCCACATCTCCACAGGAGCAGGGGGAGAGAGGAAAAAAGGTATATTCAGCTGGGGGGAAAGAGATAATCAAACCAGTCAGATCCGTGACCAGCCCCGCAGACTAGAATCGAAGCAGAGTTCCTCAAGGAAAACCAGGAAGAACAAAAAAAAACAACCAAAGAACAAAAGCCAGAGAAAAACATCTGCTCCTGAAGCTGTCAGGTCAGGATCAGTAAGTTGGCAGAGTCCTTCTGTCACAAACGGCAGTGGCCAGAGCGAGGGTAAAAACCATGACACGGCTAAATAAACAGGTTATATAAACCAACAAAGAAAGCTAGATGCAACGCGGAAGAAATAAATAGGCATAATGATTAACAGGCAATCAGGAACAGGTGAGTCCAGACGTGATACAACACACTGCCAGAACGCCCCCTAAGGTCCTGACAACATTTGACATACTTGACAAATAAAGAATGATAGAATGCATAGTAGTTTTAGAGTGTTTGCACATATACAGTAGTTTTTTGAACTATACTGAAATAGATTAAGAAGGAAACAAGCTGAAAATGATCTGCAAGTTTTTTTATTGCTACATGCACAATATATACATTGATGAAATCTTAGACCACTTGTTGATCAAACCATGACTCAATGCTTGACTGTCAATCTAAATGAATACTATTGCATAATGATATTATTTGATTGAAATGGCTTGATCTGGATGAAATACAGAAGTTAAAACAAATATAATGCATAATACCAGAAGCATTTCTAAAGCTGGATCATCAAAATCAGTCCATGCCATAGAACTACTGATTGTTTAGCTGTGAGTGATTGGGTTATGTAAAATAGCTTCTATCAGTCATGTTGCTACCTAACAAGACCCTTTATTATAGGACCACAAGCAAAGACATTTAAATTGTTTTTCTGTTAAGTAAAGAAAACTGTAGCTATGTATTTACAGCAACTCTCAAGTGTTTTATAAAGCAAAATGTGAACTGCACTAAGACCACAATATGAACAACAAATAAATTTCTTTTTTTTTGTGTTCTCATAACCAAAACGTATATTTGTTTTGTTCACATATGTATAAAAATGTATAAAAATGCATCCTAAAGCATGAAACGAAACATCTAAAAACATACTGTAGATTTAAATGTCTATACTATTACATAGTATTTCTAACTATGCCATATGCCTAAGCATCTAATATAAAAGTCTACAGCAGTTAAATACTCAAGTTAATAATAATAATAATAATAATAATAATAATAATAATAAAAGTGGCAAACAGCATTTTCAGGAGCTAAGCACTCAGACCAAGGAAAGCATAGCTATAGACAAGGGATTCAAATGTGATTTGTAGTTTTGCTCATGATGTGCATCTTTTAAACATGGACAGTGGTGGAATTATTTGACTGAATGTTGGCCATATTATTGTAAGTTTTGGCCAAAAAGTGGCACTGTCACAAACTCTGTTGCATAGACTCAGGCCATGTTCCTGAAGATGCCTAACATGATGATGAAGATGTTTTGTTTCACTGCACATTGTCATTGCTGACATACAGCCTCACAGTTTTTTAGTGTCCTCACCATCAGATTTGTTGACCCATTATGAGCAAACAATTTGAAGTACTCAAAATCCTTTTAATAATTTTTTGTGTAGCACAAAACATTACCCTGAAGATGATGTGTGCCAGATTTGATGAAAATTGGACACAATTTGTATTACAGACACAACCAAAATGAAACCCATGGATGTGTTACAGATTTTACAATTCGTAATGATTACAAACAATAATTATATTACTGATTATCAGTTATATACCCAATAAGGTTGCATCGCATTAAATCACTGATATTAAATCTAAAATTAATTACGTTATTTAAAAAAATTAATCTTGGTCTCAATTTGTTTTTACTTATCGTGAATAAAAGCATACCTTGTGGGTGAAATCTGTATGTAGATTTCTACTCAATTAAAACAGAGTGTTTTTTATACAGGATGTAGTAAACCTTTAGTGGTTACTGCAGATATTTTTGTTAATAAATATGTCATGTTAAAATGGTAATTAAAAATCTAATAAACTAAACTAATACATTAAAAAAAAGGTGCTTTGTTTAGCCCCTTTCATCACTGCTCTTATGCAAGTCAGACACCAGCTATTACTTCATTAGAAAACAGAATTGCAAACAAAATACATTTTACATTTGCCATCCATGTGTGTTATTAAAGTGCAGCTTTCAGTGTTACTTAAGCACTGCAGTTTTGCTTTTATCATCTTTCCACACTTATTATGTAACTTAAAAATAGGAACAGGGTCATGTATCAGAATGTTGAAATCTTTCCAACATTAAACATGAACTCTTCTTCAAGATGTTGTTATCAACAAATACATGCAGGCAAAAAAGCTGATTAAATGGTATTTGTAAAATGCTTTAAACATACTATTGGCTTATGGCAACCGAGTCTGAAGGAGAAACTGAATTGGATTATTGCTAATGGTATTATCACAGATCTATATTGATCATATGCAGTTGTGCTCAAAAGTTTGAATACCCTGAAAGAAATTGTTAAACAATGCCATTTGTTTGGAAAAAACGATAATAATGTAAAAGTTTCTCAGCTCATGAGGTGATGCACTGACTTGGCTGGATAATGCACCATTGGGAAGACAAAAGAACTGCCAATGGGCCTGAATGATAAGGTAGTTGAACTTTATAAAGCAGGAGAAGGATATAAAAAGATATCTCAACACTTGAAAATGCCAGTCAGTACTGTTCAAACTCTGAGAAAGAGCTTCTTTTCATACTAAGACACGGTCAGGTAGACCAAGAAAGTTTTCACCCACATACTGGCAGAAGAATTGTTTTGGCGCAAAGAAAAAGTTGTTACTGTGCCCATGCCACAAAAAGGCTGGCCTTCAGTACACCAGACAGCACCTAGACAAGCTTCACAGTTTCTGGAGAAAAGATGAGACCAAAATTGAAATTCACACTGGCAACCATAAATGATATGGTTAAGGACTACGATGAAATGTACACCATCCCCACTGTAAAGCAGGTTGGTGGATCTCTTATGTTTGAGTCTGTGTAAGCTCCAGTGCCACAGGAAGTTAGTAAAAGTTGATTGCAAGATAAATGCAGCATGTTATCAGAAAATACTGCCAGACAATTTGCATTCTACAGCACGAAAGCTGCACATGGGACACTCTTGGATGTTTCAACATGACAATGATCCAAAACACAAGGCAAGGTTGACCCTCCAGCAGAAAAAGGTGAAGGTTCTGGAGGACATCACAGTCTCCTGACCTTACTATCATTAAGCCACTTTGGGGAAATCACAAACATGTAGTTTGTGCAAGACAACCAAATAATTTACAGGAACTAGAGGCATTTTGCAAAGAGGAATAGGCAGCTATACCACCTGCGAGAATTAAGGACCTCATGCACAATGATTAAATAAGACTGCATGCCATCATTGATGCTAAAGGTGGCAATACACAATATAAAGAACTAAAGATATGCAAACTTTTGAACAGGGATAATTTCCTTATTTTCTTTTTTATGTTTTGTTTGATTGTGCCATTCTGTTATGCCTTACATATTAACTTGAGTCCTATAAGAAATGAAATAAATTTGTTTTGCTTTCTCACTCATGTTACCTTCAAAAAATGAAGTACACATCTTGCAAATTATCCCAAAGTATATAAACTTTTGAGCACAACCATAGATGGCAGCTTTAACAAAGCTTACAAAATGGCATAGACAATCTCTAGATCTAGATCTTTAGTGATATATCTGCTGTTAATCCTGATCATTACAGCTCAGATGGGTTTTTTCTCATATCTCAAACCTCATACCAGATGCAATCTCTAGAAAGTTTTTCCAGAAAACATTATGAATGTAATGTCTAAAAGTGAGGTTTTTTTTTCCACAAGTACTTGTTAAGATTAGCCTATTCCTAGATATCTTGTTAAACATAATAAGCTGTAGTCATTTTTTTCAGATATACAGTTAACATTTATACATTTTATAGTAACATTTACACATTCGTTGTAATTTGAATTGCACTGGATATTACACCAGATTGGATAATCGCATGAATGAGCAGGGTTACATGTACATCTTTCTTTATTTTTCTCCTGGTGTTGCTTGTGTAAGATTAGGACAGTTTTTAATTTCCCAAGCACTATTCAAAACTGTAGTCCCATATCAGATGAGGAGAAAGGGATATGTGAATGACAGAAGATAAATAAACCACTCTATCCTAAAGATAACATAGAAGGGATGGCATTGCAGCTTTAAGATTTTTATTCTCAAAAGAATAATAGATGAGATTTTGACGTTGCAATTATCATCAGGCTTATTTTGTATTTATTAGAAGTCTTTCAACCCTATGACTGTACATAATATGCTATTTGATGTATTTTTTTTTTTAAGAATTTAAGGTCAAGTAAAAAATGTACAAAACGTATTTAAATATGAATTCATAAGTTTTACTAAAGATGCTGTACAGGGATGGAAGACATACTGTAAAACTTCTACTGCTATTTCTTCACAATTTCAGTTATACAAGGTTGTCAAATCTTCTGTTATTTTATTTTTACATCCTGCTCATGTCCTTGTTCCAGATATTTTTGAGTCCTGCTTGGAAGACATCTAATTTATGTTTACTTTCAGCCAGACAGTCACATTCTCAAGCACAATTAAATACTGCATATTACTGTATTTACTGTAGTATATTTTCTACTGAAAGGTTTGACAATAAATTATACACATAAATTATACAAATTATACTCAACAACTTAGATAATCTCTCAATTATTCAGGAACAGTTAAGAACAACATAAATTTATTGCACCTCACATCTCATCTGAACATTTGTCTGGACATTGTGACAACAAATAATACTATATATAACATTTTATATACTATCTCAGATCAAACAAGAAAATTTAATGTTGTGGCTCATCATTAATATGTAGAACAATATATCTGAAAGACTGTAGTGTAGTATATGCAGCAGGAGCAGAATTTCAAATGAAAAGTGATGTAAACAGTGTAACACAAATATAATCACAATCACAAATGTCATAATATTCTTTCTATTTTAATAAAAAACTGCAGTTTTGCAACCCCCATACACACTCACACAGTAACTGAACTGAGTGTTCAGACGGTTTTGCTGAATTTAATTAGTCATATTATTTTATAATTACCTTTTTTAAGTAAAATACATAAACCACCCATCCCCATATACCTTCATAGCACTGAAGCTGGGACAATATTGCTCCTTTCTATCCCTCAAGCCAGATATAATAAGATCTGCTTTATGAACACACTTTTGGTGAGCAACATCAGTACAGAGAGTGCAACGTATGGCTCAGGCACCCAGGAGCATCAAAGGGGGAAAAGTGGAACTGACAAACCAGATAAAGGAAATGTAGCATGAGAGTGAGGCTATGTAAAGAGGAGAGAGTGTGAGCCTACATATGTGACAAATCCAATGCACATAGTCAAGCTTGAGGTGCATCCAATGCACAGAGAGTCATTTGCTCTCTTCAACACCCCTACTCTTTTCTGAGATACATTCATTTGGTAATATAAATGCATTGTGAAACCAGAAGGGTCCTTTTGTGAGTGATTAATAAAAAAAAATAATTTTTTTGTGGGTATCATACCTAGCCACAACACTCAAATACATGGTTGGGGAAATCTGAAGCAATTAGCTTTAAGTCATTATAAAAAATATAAAAGATACAGTGGATTCAGGATAGAAAAGTTTAAGGAAGGACAAAGAATTGCAACCAGAGTAAAGCAAAAAAAAGTCGGTAATACAGACTTCATAGACTTGCTTATATGACGAGTAGAAGAGTGACCCTATTAACATCACTAGACCACTTAAGCCCTTTGAACTGGTAGACCTTTGACATGCTAGTTATAATGGACACCTCACTTCCTGACAGACAGTCCAGTTATTGTTATTCCTTTTTTTATTATTCATTTACATTATTTATTCAAAGTAAGTTATTGAATTTTAAATTGGAATTTTACATTTTATTGTTTTTAAGAATTTTATATAAAAAAATTAAATATTAGTAAATCCAGTTAAAATAAAACATCATGGTCCATTTAAATATATACAATAATTAACCATTATTTTTTATATCAGACAATATCATGTCAACTTTTTGAAAAAAAAAATTAGGATCTGTTATATTGATTGGTTAATATTAAAAATGTCTGCAAAATCTAAAAAATCTACTGTCCTGTTTGTGGATTATTAATATTATAAGCAGTTCTAAGGGACTTAGAAAACAATGAAAGGGAGGGCCTTTAATTTCACTGTGCATTCTTAATTAGTCTTCTTTAATTACATTCAAGTGAGAGTTGACACATTCATCTGCATGCCTGTCTGATGATGGCAACTCATAATGGACAACAACAACAACAATGCTGTTGCTAAAAGGAGGTAAAACGCAGAGGCTGAAACATATTATATTATTAAAATAAACAGATTCATAATGAGAACCAATTTGTAAAAAGACAAGTGGCTACAATCATAGTTAATTCACACGCACTTTTATACTATCCATCAGTGCTTTTTCACCACTAAAACTAAAGTAACTGGGAATTAATCCCTGTTAATTCTAAATTAATATGTATGATTTATTTTAAAGTCTTAAAATTATAATTGTAAATTACGTGCATATTATGTGGGTACTACTTAAATAAAAAAATCATAATAATCAGTCATAATGTCTCTCTGCTAACATGTTGGTGTGCAGTATTTTTTCAGTTTGTCATGTTAAATCTATAAATGATTCAGGCCTGCAAAAAATGAAAATTCATTTTTTGCTCCATTCCTGTAAAATGTGAGATTTTTCATGTAAAATGTGAGATCTCATACTGTTATTTGTCTCATACCTTTGAAAATTAAGCTGAAAATGTGACACACTGATGCTGACAATGGTTTCATGTTTAATGGAACACATGTAATTTACATTTATATTTACAGCATTTGGCAGATGCCCTTATCCAGAGCAACGTACATACTGTAAGTGTTTAAATCTCTCTCATTGGATACATTAATGCTGGTTCACTAGGTTGCATATTTAAGATGCCATGAGTTTAAAACATTGTTCAAAGTTACAATGAAAAAGTTTCAAAAGTTTTTTTTTTTAATAAATGCAGAAGATAGGGAAAGAAGTGCTAGTTGAAGTGTTTCCTGAATAAGTAGATCTTCAACCGCCGCTTGAAAATATCCAGTGACTCAGCTGTCCGGACCTCTAGGGGAAGTTCATTCCACCACCTTGGTGCCAGAACAGAGAAGAGTCTTGTAGTATACTTACCTCTTACCCTGAGAGATGGTGGAACCAGTCGGGCAGTGCTGGTAAATCAGAGGGTGCGGGGTGTAGTGCAAGGAGTGATGAGGGCTTTGAGGTAAGAGGGAGCTGGTCCATTTTTTGCTTTGTAGGCAAGCATCAGTGTTTTGAATCTGAAGCCAGTGGAGGAATCGCAGCAGCAGGGTGGTATGCGAGAACTTAGGCAGGTTGAAAACAAGCCGTGCAACTGCATTTTTGTGCAATTTTTTGTGCATGCCCATTTTGAAAACTAACAGGATCTATATATATATTTATAGGTCCCAAGATAGAGCCCTGAGGCTCTATCAACAACATGTGCTACAGTATCTTTGGGCAGAAGGAAAAGTATGTCCTACTTTGTCAAAGCAGTACATAAGGCCTGTGAATACAGCACAAACAGAAGCTACAGTTAATAGTAAATTATTGGATACCTTGAGGAGAAAGAACTACAGAATGAACTATGAAGTTGTAAAGTGAGGCATTGAGATAATACGTAGCTTAAAGGTTGGTCTAGAGTTTTTAAACTGATGGGTCTTCACTGGGCTTTTTATTTATTTTATTATTTTTTAAAATAAGAGACTGGGTCATTGAAGGTTTGTATGCCATTGTCTTTGCAGCTGCTTATTATGGATGCAATATTAGAAATGATAGCACATAAAATGTCAAGTATTATCTGTCAGATTTGCTCAACTTGATTTTGCAAAGAAGAAAATATAGGTAAATGAGAGAGATTGAGGACTGGGCCTGAATTCTATGCCCTTACAGCATATTATCGGTCTTGTCATTCAAATCGTCAGCAAGTTTCAGCAGTAGCTGGTAGACACAATATGAGACCAAAACTGAAAATATAACACAGCTCAACTGGAAAGGCTGTGATTTTCATATTGCTTTGTGCTGATCAGAACCTTGGGATTATGTGATTATTTTTGGAAATAATATCAGCAAAGCAATTCATTCTAGCTGCTTTAAACAGCACTGATGCAATGCTATATAACTGACAACTCTTTCATAAAAAGATTTATAACTAATTATTAAGTATCAATACTGAGCCACAGTTGAACATCAAATATTGGGTAATTTATAACCATTTCATATTTTTCTCTTTCATTTGGAGCACACTTTCCCTTAGCATTCCAGATTAATACATGTTATATTACACCCTATATACAATCTCAACAGTCACTGACCCCCTAACAGAATAAACACACACACATTCAGTGAATATAAAAAGTTACACACCCCTAAAACAATTTCAGAATTTTTAAAAAGAAAGACAGCAATAACAATAACATGAATGTCAGACCTGCTACATCTTTAAAGTTATCTTCCAACAAACAAACATCCAGAGAAATCTGGAAGTAACACCCTGACTTAATGGAGGCTCGAACTGTCCTCAGAGTTAACCGGTCACATTCAATAATAGGCCTGTAGGTAATTGGCATAAACTTGCCATCAATTAAAATGACTCTGATTAAAACCACATAAAAGACAGCTGTTGCTGTAGTATTTGCTCGGGTTGCATTATACTGACCGACATGGGCCACAAAGGGTTGCCAAAGAAACTGTGACTCTTAATTGTTGAAAGATAGCAATCAGTGGAGGTATATAAAAGAATATTGAAGGTTCTGAATGTACCATGGAACACTGTCAAAACCATCATCAATAAGTAGATAAAATGTGCCACCACAGAGATATTGCAAAGTTCAAGGCAACTCTCCAAAATTGATGAGAGAACAAAGAGAAAACTTATCAGGGAGACTACCAATAGGCCAACAGCACTGAAAGAACTACAAGAATTTCCAGCAGGTACTGGTCACTACTTGCAGGTGACTTCCATCTTCCGTATTCTAGGGTGGCAACACGGAAGCCGTTTCTTACAAAAACGAATATGCAAGCCTATATTTACTGATTTAGGCAGATGCCTTTATCCAGAGTGACTTACATATTTTCTGTCTCTCTCTCTCTCTTTTTTTTTTAAATACAACTAAGCAATTATGGGTTAAGGGCCTTGCTCAGGGGCTCAGCAGTGGCAGCTTGGTGGATTCAAAAATCACCTTCAGACTGGTAGTCCAACACCTTAACCACTAGGCCACCCATATGAATTATGCCAGAAGATTCGTTCACTCACCCCTAACCATGTGGAATACTGTTGTATGGTCTGACAAGACAAAGGTTCAATGTTTTGGCCTCAATACTAAAAGGTATGTTTGGCACAAAGCCAATACAGCGCATCATCCAGAGAACACCATACTGACAGTGAACAATTGTGGGGTAGCAGTGTGATTTGGGGCTGCTTCTCTTTAGTTCAGACAAGAGCACCAAATAAAAAGATATTTTGTCCATCTGTTAAAATGCTGAAAATGAAAAGGAATTTCACATTCCAACATGACAATGACAAAAAGCACACATCAAAATGAACTTGAACTGGCCCAGTCAGATCCCTGTCTTCAATCCCATTGAAAACCTATGAAATGACCTAAAAAGGAGGAACTTAAATTAAAACTCCCAAAGCCAAGAAATGAATAGAGGCATATTCTGGGTGTTATATTAGACAGCAACCTGTATTTTGAAAATCATATCGCCCATACCACAAAAACAGCCTTCTTTCACCTTAGAAATATTGCCAAGCTGAGAAACATCCTGTCTGTATCTGATGCTGAGAAGCTAGTTCATGCTTTCATGACCTTTAGACTGTTATTGTAATATTGTAATGCATTATTAGGTGGTTGTCCTTCTTCTTTAATAAATAGGCTACAGTTAATCCAAAATGCAGCTGCCAGAGTTCTCACTAGGACAAGAAAGTATGACCATATAACCCCAATTTTATCATCTCTACACTGGCTACCTGTTAAGTTTAGAATTGATTACAAACTGCTGCTACTTACGTACAAGGCTCTTAATGGTTTAGCTCCCACGTATCTAACTAGTCTTCTAACACGTTAAAGTAATTTGCGCTCGCTGAGATCACAAAACTCAGGACTTCTGGTAGTTCCCAGAATATCTAAGTCCACTAAAGGTGGTAGAGCCTTTTTCTTATTTACTGTAGCTCCCAAACTCTGGAATAGTCTTCCTGATAGTGTTCGGGGCTCAGACACACTCATCTCTTTAATAATAATAAAACGGGGCATAGAAGCCTTTATTATCGCCACATATACATTACAGCACAGTGGAATTCTTTTCTTCACATACCCCAACTGAGGAGGTTGGGGTCAGAGTGCAGGGGCAGCTATGATACAGCGCCCCTGGAGCAGGGAGGGTTTGAGGGCCTTGCTCAAGGGCCCAGCAGTGGCAGCTTGGCTGTGCGGGGCCTTGAACCCCGATCCTCTGATCAACATCCCAGAGCCTTAACCAGTTGAGCCGCCACTAGTCAGGCATACACATAATACATCCCATAATATTGTGCACTATTACATCAGACTTGCACATTTTTTATGAACAGCAGATATGTTAATCCCTCTCCACTGCTTCTCTCTTTCTACCCATCCTGAGGCATCCAGAAATTGTACCAGCTCTGATCGTCTTCTGTGCGATGAAGATTTTGGACCTCCACTGAGATGAGGCAGACTCTGTGAGAATCCTGAGACATCTACAGATCTACCAGCTCCAGTTGGACTCTGTGATACTAAGAGGAGATCTGAACTCCAGGGGATCCTTACACCAATACAACATTTGCTTGACTGTATATTTATAATCACACCCTCCAGTGTCACCCATATGAGGATGGGTTCCCCTTTGTCACCCATATGAGGATGGGTTCCCCCTATGGGTTCCCCTGGTTCCTCTCAAGGTTTCTTCCTTTACCAATTTCAGGGAGTTTTTCCTTGCCACTGCTGCCTGAGTCACCTCAGACTTGCTCATTGGGGATAAATACATACATACATACATACATACATACATACATACATACATACATACATACACACTGTGAACTATATATATCTTGAATTTTATTATATTAATTCTTTATATTATTCCTTATGTTTACCTTCTGTTCTATGTTTATGTTCTGTAAAGCTGCTTTGAGACAATGTCCATTGTAAAAAGCGCTATACAAATAAACTTGAATTGAATTGAACTGAATTGAATTGAATATTCAGACTTGCTGTATAAAGGCAAAATGTGCTTCCACAAATATTAGTTGGTAGTGGTGTTAAGACTTATGCAATCAAGCTGTGATAGGTTTTTTATTTATTTAAAATATTCCCAATAATTAAATATTTCTTTTTTCTCTAGATTTTTTTCTGACATTTACTGTATGAAGTCTGACATTTATGTTATTGTTATTTCTGTCTTTATATTTTAAAACATTATTCATCTTATTATATATAGCCTATTCTCTGGGGACAGTTTTGTACCTAGCGAAAGAGCAATGTAATTATTTATATTTTCTTTATATTTCTTTCTTTCCTTTGTTCTCGTGTATACACCTACAAATAATCTTGCCATTATTTTCTACATCTTGAGCACTGTAAATACAATATAATGTCGCATATGAGTCATTCTCATAACAGTCCCTCTGCCATACAGAAAGAGTTCAGGTGAATCAGCCATGGAAAATGAAGAAATCATTTTAAAGTAATGTGCAACAAAGTGTAAAAAGAGTTATTCTGAGAGCTGTAGTCTCATATTCTTGATAAAATTAGGCCTTACGAAGTATATTCCAGTCAATGGAAGACACAGCTGCTTCAAGCACCTGAACTTGATCTGCAATCATGAAAGGGTGACATGGATGGTATTTGCTTATCAATGGCAATATTTGCAGACTTAAATTTATCAGTGTGTTTCATAGTAAAATCTATATTTACAGGTTAAACCTTTGGGCCTCATTTGTCTTTTTGTAAGTTGTGCGTAAATGCTTGCATAAGCCGAATCAAACAAAAAAATGTACAACAGATTTACAAGTGCTGATTTTATTCATACATACATACATATGCCAATGAATGCCAATCACCCATACATTATCAGGTGGGAGCACAACACTGCTGAAAGCAAAGTTCATAGCAACAAAGTGATTTGTTTGTTTGTTTATTATTTAACAGCATCTGAATAGACCAAAATTACAGAAAATGACAATTTAATTATTTAGTTTAAGGTAGAGGTTTGATATGAAAACATATGAAAAATATACAGTACAGTATACATCACACAGGGAAATTGCTATTTTTTTATTCAAAGCATCTCATTGATCTCACAGCCAGAAATTCCTTGAAGAGAAGCAAATACAAATTGAAGAACCCAGAGAGCAAGAAACAAGATCATAGGCAATAAACAAATACCAGATGCAAGCTCATTAAACCAAAAAACAAACACTGGATTGGTATAGCATACTGGCAGACTGGCTGTTAGTAATCAGGTAGGTTTGTGCAGGATGAAGTGTATGGTGAGGGAATTGTTGTTGATAGTGGCCATCTTTGGTGCATTCTGGGACCTAGAAATTCTACAACACTAATCAACAAAAGGTTATAGCCTGTAGATGCACTGCACACAGGATCTTTTTTCTTTTTCACATCATTCTGTATAATCTCTAAAGAATTCTTAGGAGATTTGCCATTTCTGAAATATTAAAACTAGTCCATCTGACACAAACAACCATAGTGCTATGGTCATAGAGATCACACTTTTTCATTATTCTGATCTGCGATGTGAACAATAACTGACACTTTTGGCCTGTATCTGCATATGGATGATTACTGTACAGGTGTACCTAGCAATGAGGATGGTGAGTGTACATGGCAGGAGGCTTGTATAGGGTCCATGAGCAAACTTATTGCATTAGCATCTTGTATTATTATTCACTGATTTTGTTACTCAGTTAGCTCAATTAGCACAATAGGAACAGAATTCACTTTTTTTTAGTCCTTTGTTTCTGAATGTCACTGTCACAATTCACCTTTAAATAATGTTTCTTTAACTGCATGCTGCAGTCTTCTGTCCCCAAACAGAACCAAAAAGAAAGAGACAAAAATAATCAGGTCATGCCTATTCCTTTCTTTTTGTTGTTTAATTCATTGCAAGGGCACAGTGAGGAAAAACACCTACTGTAATTGACATGCAATGAGTAGCCAAAGATTGGCTTGTATCTAGCTGACCAGACTCTGTGTTTAAACATCAGGCTAAGAATAGATGCGAATTCAAATGTCTCATTTGCATTTTGATTATTTAAGTAATAATAACCATCCATTTGCATAATTGTTGAGGCATACACAAGGAGCCAGAAGAAGCAACAAAGGATTATGATAATATGTTATACATGGATGTTCTCTAGGCACGTTATAATGCCAAAATCACATAAACACCACAGCTTAACTGACTCAACTTGATATTGAAACACAAATATTAACACTCAATTATTCCTTCAACCCTCATTCACTACAGCCAAATAAATATTTTTTTATGTCTGCTAATGGGACTACTATGTCTTCTAATGGGGTCAAAAAGACATAGAAACGTTTACCATGAAGAAAAAAACAAAAGACGAAGAAAGCGGCTGTGCTTTTGATAGAGTGAGTGAGAGAGAGAGAGAGAGAGAGAGAGAGAGAGAGAGAGATATATGATGTTCTGCTAATATACTGTAAGAATGGGATGTCACAACATTATTAATATAGCATTGGGTTGGTGCATTTTACCAAGTAATCTTGAAGGATGATTTTCCACAGCATATGGTTCAGGACCAATACAGGAATTAGAGGAACGAATGCCATAGACATATTCTGTTCATCAGTAACTTGTAACCCTAGATTTTTTGTGAGACAGGATGACATTAATAAAAACAACTTACTATATATATACGTGTGTGTGTGTGTGTGTGTGTATATATATATATATATATATTTATATATATATATATATATAAATAAATTAAGAGACTGTCACCCTTAAATTGTGATACAGTACAGGTATAGCCTTAAATCTAGTGAATTTTTAGAGTGATCCTTTAAACCAGTCATACAGTATAGGCAGCTTGTTAAACTGGTTTCAATAGGTGTATTTCAGCAAAGTCAAGAAGTTATATCATTGAACAGGATTTGAAGTTATAAGCAAAATTTCTAGCCTAGCTACATTTAATAACTTGGGAAACCAGAGGAATGTTGAACAGATATTATACACAGACTCTCTTCTGGTCTTTGCAGTATATGCTACAAATATATATATATGTTTCTATTATTGATATATTATGTTTCTGTGCCTCACAAAAACAGTGTATACACATAGACTGGAAAGGTATTAGATTTTGTTAAATATCTATTAGATATCTATTAAAAATATCTTGGTGGCTGCAAAATGATTCCATTGAGCTAAAAGCAGACATGCGAGGTCAGTATGTTTTAATGTCATAACATGCATCTTTTATTATATAACAGAATGTGTAGTACATGCAGGTGCAATAGACAAGGAGTGCTGTAATTTATAAATAGAGGACAGCAGTGTTAACTTACCAATTCTAACATTTTGTGACAGCAAGACACTCTAATATTTTTTTTTTGTTAGAAATGAATGTTTTTGGCATTATAAATAAGAGGCTTTTTTAGATGGTAAGAACACCACTGACCAGGTGCCAGTTAAAAAGTACAGTAATTGTGGTTATACAGTACGTTAAATTTAAATGTGGACTTTACAGTGTTTTATATGGAACATATATAAACATTCATCTGTTTATCTGATGCATTTTATCATATTAGAGAGCTATCTTAACATATCATTTAAAAGTTAGTTTAGCTAAAGTTTTTGATTGCGCTTAGTGCCCATATTTGGCAGTTGCCTGGCAACAATCTTGCCATGAATATAGTTGATTAAATAGCAAGTATGTAAATGCTGACTTTCAATGTTGTAAGCATGAATTCATGCTTAACATCTGAATTCATATGGACATTTACAGACTAACACTAGTGCTTTTATATCTAACATATTTATTAGAAAAACAGTGAATTTGATTGCAAAAGGTGCAGTGGGCATTGATATATCCATGTAGCTACAGGCTCACCAGTTTGAGTTCTTATTTCTGTCTCTGTGGAGTTTGGACATTGTTCTTCCTATGTCTACGTCTTACCCCAATGTAAAAGCAGGCATGTAAGGGAACTGGCTACCATAAATTGCACCTACCAAAGTATGTGCATGTGTGTGCACAAGGTGCCATGCTTAATATCCAGTTTTATAAGAAACACTTACTATACATAATATGTTTCAGCTTAACTAAGTTTGTAAAAGCATAGACCTTTGGTATATGATCTTTCATCTGACTTTATTTTCCCCAAAAACAGAAATTTATTGAATAGGTTTATTGTATCAGCAGTCATTAGTGCCATCTGATCCTTAGATTTGATTCTACTGGAGACCACAGATGCAGATAAGAATTTTTTCAATGTCTCTGTGAGAGTGAATTTGTTAACACTTTTTCCATTTCATGATCAAAAGCACTTTCATACAGCATACAAAAACGTATGCGCCTTTTGGTGAAGCCTGAAAGCATGGGGCACATTTCGTTCTCTATTTGGCTTCAAAGAAGCATCTCCCTAATATTACTAATAGCCTATCTAATCTACTCAAAGGTGTGAGTGTCTTCTTAGGAGACTTGACCTTTGAATTCAGTGTTTGCCAGGATACCATCAAGCCTGTCAATGTATATTCAAAAGAGATTATCTTTGTAATCTTTATCTCTTTAAAAGCAAATGTGTCTAACTATCTGTTTACAGTAACCCATTTGGTAGCATTGCTATTGCTGACAAACATGCTGTACAGCACAGAAGCCTTCTTACTACTAAATATATCAGTGAGTTGGCCATAAACTTGTAAGATCAAAGGTGCCAGATACACATGCACAGATTGACAATTCATGAGGGAAAAGAATGAAGAACAGAAGGAATGGAAATACTAATGATAATGTGTGTAGGGGGGTGGGGAGTGGAGATAAAACTGGCATTTAACATGAAAATTCATGGGTGTGGGTGTGGCTCCGGCAATTGAATGGGCACATGTCACCTAGAGTTCTGGGCATTAGGTAGAAATACGTCCTGGATGGGGTGCCAGTCCATCTCAGGGGACGACATTCGCACCTACCAGCAATTTAACATAACCAATCAACTGACATAAGAAAGAAAGAAAGAAAGAAAGAAAGAAAGAAAGAAAGAAAGAAAGAAAGAAAGAAAAATAGAAATGTGTTTGGAAGACAATAAATTAGCTAGCATGAGCAACTGACAAAAAACACTTAAATTGCAGCACCACCTGCTCTCCTACTGCTCTGATCTGGTTCCAACTAAAAGGCAACCTATGTGTCCTGTGTTGATAATGGATGCATCAGGCAGTGGATCAGCTCATATTTATTTAGCCATAAGAATATCTATTCCAACTAAATTAAAAACAAAATGGAAATTTGGTGCATGACTTCCTTTAATGAAAACGGACAAGACCTCAAATTTTCCATCATCTTTAGCAATGAATTTGAAGAAAATGAACTGAGATGATAGTGTTTACTTTTAGTATGCTCATTTTTCCATTCCAACTTACAATGCTCCAGGTGTAAAATTTGAATCCATTAGCCATAAAGATAATTAATAACACAAATTACAAGTAAACATCCCTGATTATTTTTAATAATGATCAAAAAAACACCACCTAAATCATCATCAAAGGACACATAGATCATGTCTTCAAACAGTGATGGCCAAATTATACTTGGCTGCCTTAAAGACAACACTGGCATGAATATCAAATTCTCACAAAATAAAAACAATCAATAGATTTATTTTTGAAGGGTGTAAAAAGGCTAGTTTAAAAAACAAGTATTGAGTCTTTCATTGCACTTTTTACTGTGCAATTATTTATATAATTTATATAATTTATTGTTAATTTAAGGCAATATTAGTTGCGGTTGTGTCTGCAACAGAGTCTCTATGTGCAGAAGTGATTGGCAGCTTGGGAATATGTACATGAGGTATCACAGTGCATTATTAATTATTGTGTTGTAATCCCACACAAGTAAGGGCAGTTACATCTCACCTGTCAGTGTTAATATCATCTTAGCATTAATGAATATCGATTATAATTACATAAGGAAGTATTTATCTTTAGTAATGTCTACTGCTCTCTAATTCTACACAGTTACATATGATCCAGCACTTAAAGGCATGAGGCACTTAAAGTATTGTCTTTAGAAATATACAGATCTATTTAGGTACACAATTTGAAATAATAAAAATGGCTTCAAATAAACAGCCCACAGGTGAGATCATGTTAGCATTTACATAATAAGTCTTTTTAAATGATAATAATGAGCGACAAGCAAAAAGGCTCCATGTCACTAATTTTGAAACAAACCATTCAAATAATATACATCACTTTTCTCTTAGACGTGTCTCATCTAGTTGTGAAAAACAGAAAAATCACATTACAGATCTAAAGCAGCATAGAGCAACTGGAATAGCAGAAAATGGGCTAGATTTTACTCAGGAGGCTTGTGTATTATATACAAATGACATCTGTGGCACAATATTTTAGCTGCATTCATCTAAAAATGAAGCAAACCTGAGAATTTCTTCATCTGTATTTTATTTAATTTTTTGTTAACATTGTGTTGGGGCTATAACACATGTTTTAAAAGCTTTACCCATCCATTACTTTAAATCACACACATTTAGTATTAAGTAGGCAGGTACAGGCATAGTTACACACAGCTATAGCTTTAGCGAATTACATAGAAATTTTACAGGCATTATAATCGCATTTTGTATTGTTCAGCAAATTGCACTTCCTTATGTACATTTATCTGAGAATAACAAAACAGAAGATAACAGATAAACCTGTGTCCTCTTGCACTTGGGTTTCTATCATCAAAAAAGGTTCAAGAGAGTCAAGATAGTTAAAGTAAAAATGAGTAAGTGACCAAAGTGAGTACCATAGGCTCTTGATACACCCACTCTGTTGCTATGGTACTCAATGGGAATGAAGCATTTCTAGAAACAACAGCAAACTGGTGTGTTTGTGTGTGCATCTGTGTGTGTGTGCCTGTCATCAAGTCTCTGTTCATTTTACATGAATCACATACAGTAACTTGAGGCTACACAGTATCAATAAAACATTTAAGGTAATGACTTGGAAATAAGGAAGATTAGATTCTATTCCTGGTTGGATCTATTAAGATGGATCTATTAAGAATTCTTCAGAACTCTACAATTTTTAAACTGTTAAGTCATGAAATCATTACACAAAGAGTCATTTTCAGAGATATCTTTCAGTAGTCTCTGTTGGACGCTTTCTGTTCTGTGGGACCTGCTCTTAAGGTCTCAGCTAATGGTTTAATTAGCAGTAGAGTAGAACCAGAGATTGACCCGAAGTTTGATGCTACACAGTTTCCATCTGGTTCCCAGAATAAACTGTCTTGAAAGAATAGACTAGAGCTTAGAGCATCCATGCACATTATACAGAGAAACTGGTTGGCAATTTAACCAGGAAAGATTCACTGTGTATGAATTCATTGATAGAGACTTCATTAGCACTTCTGTAAGTCACTGGATAAATATAAATGTAAATGTATGAGTGAATGTCAAAATTAAGTGTTAATGTTATATGTAGGTTTGATGCATCATTAGATGTGGATTTGATTTAAAATTTCTGCAGAAATTAAAGGGCAATAAATAATTTATTACAATAAAAAATATTGTATTTATTCCACAATGTGGTGACATCTTTTGAGGTAGCATAGGAAAAAAAAACAATGGAAATGTCTAAATGTAAGTCTGGATAAAGTGGGACATTCCAAGCATGAAAACTTTCTGCTATATGGGTAATTTGTGGTTTCCCTGAAATGCAAAATACATGTTTTCAGTTTGAGATGTTATTAAAAACGTACTATAGTATACAATATATTGTGAAAAGTGTGTGCTACATTTGCATCGCAATTTTAGTGTAATCCCTACTCCAATTACATTCACTCCACATTCAATTAATCTGCTAATTAATTAGCATGGGAATTATGAGTTTAAAGTGATGTAACTGCATTTAAAACATGTAGTTGTGAAGTTCACACTGTGCAGTTCACTATAACTGTAAGCATTAGATGTTTTAAGTTTAATCATCTAAGGAATAGATTTGAAAATCTATTAGCTTTGAGGTTTAAACTGTTACTTTTATTTGTGTAGCTTGAGTTTACTGTAACATACTGTATGTTTAGCCTTAGAAACCAAGCACGATTTCTCATGTTCTCAGTAATAGGGACAATTGTGATAGTATGTTAATAATAATGACAATAATAGCCAATGGAAAAAAATGAAGCCAACTACAGTTTGCCAAGATCAGAGAAAACTAGTAATTTAAGTGAAAATAATTTCCATTTATCTGAGATAGATCTTGGGTTTCAGGTTATAATGTTATTGTTTTTCACATGAAGGAAATGGTTTTATTATTCACATGACGTTCATACTTGAATTCATATCGGAATCAGAATCAGGTTTGTTGGCCAATTGTGTTGATGTTGACACACACAAGGAATTTGGTTCCAGCTGTTTGTGACTCTCAAAAGTACAGACATACAGTAAATAACACTATACTATACAAGACAAGATAATACAGACTATACAAGGCAATGCAGACGATGTGATACAATACAATATAGACAGTATGAGTATTAAATATGAATACAGAATATATGACAGATCAGTTACGTACATAAAGTGTGAGAAGTGCAAATAACAATATTGTGCAAAAATACACATTGAAAAATATTTTGCATGTTTGTGACTATTTATATTTTGCACGTCTCTCTCTCTCTCTCTCTCTCTCTCTCTCTCTCTCTCTCTCTCTCTCTGATGTTGATACGCCTCCCTGATCATCGCTGTTTCCGATGCTGCAGATGCCTTGAAAACTCCACAGAGCGCGTGCATTCGGTCTTACCGCATTACCGCCACGCGCACATACAAACAAGCGCCTGTGTTTAAGCGACCATCGAATTCATTCGTTTCAACAGGATTAAAAACAGAGCAGAAAAAAAGCTCATCCGGAATTCTGGTGAGGACCTGGGAATAGGTAAGCCTCTAAATCATCTAGATTAAAAAAGAAATGTTAAAAAAGCTGCTGTTATTAATTCAGATCATCTGTGATCAAATAATATAAATATATCTATACTGTTAAGTTTAATATAATCAGTTATATAAAAAAAAAGTTGATCAATATTTTGATAATGCATTATTTGGCTACAAACAAACAAATAAATATAAAGAATATTTATTATATAAATATAAAGAAAATCTAGCTTTATATTAAAGCTGTATATATATATATATATATATATATATATATATATATATATATATATATATATATATATATATATATATATCAGTGAAAAAACCTATTATATGTTTAGATTGGTGTTTTCCAAATGATATGGCTATATACATATTTAAGGTCTAAATAAGTATGATAAACATATTAAAATGCATTATTCGAACAGTTGTGCAACGTTTATTGTTGCTACCTCAAAATTGTAAGCAGTTTCATCCTGAGCTCAGGTAACTGTGTGTGTGTGTGTGTGTGTGTGTGTGTGTGTGTGTGTGTGTGTGTGTGTGTGTGTGTGTGTTTCCATGCATATTCTTCCTATGTCCAGGGAAAAGGTTTTTCTCAGAGTTTTCCACTCTTCTCCCACCTTACAATAATATGCCATAAGGTAAAATGTCCAGTGTTCCCAGAATATGCTCCAAATCCACCATAACCCTGAACAGGTTGAAGCAGTTACCTGAAAGGAATGAAAATAAATTATGGAAAACCATATACAAATGAACTTTAAGTACAAAAGTGAACAAAAGTTAACCTGTATTTATTAAAAATTCTACCTTCAGAAGCTAGATAATGTACAATAGAAGCATTGGTGTTGAAAAATGTTTTACTGCTGTATTAGATTTACATATACAGTCTGTGTCCAAACTATTACACCATCAAATACAAATATATTAACTAATTTTAACATAAGGTTTAAGGCATGGGCTTCTATTTCTAAAGCATTTCTTGACTTGTGAGAAGTGCGTCACATGTAGGAGTTACGCTTTTATTATAACCATTATATAATTCATTATTTTTTCAGTGATGAACTGTGCAAAATATTCAACTGTCAGAATTCAACTAAAGAATACTTTCATGTTTTGGGTTTAAAATCTGACACATTTTGATTTTTTTTGCTTAGCTACTACATATTATGTCCTAATATAAAGCAGCTCTTATGTGTCTGGATAATACTGATGTAATTTAATGACAAATAGTAAAACCAACCTAGTCATTATTTAATTCCAATTGTACACTTTCATGAAATTATGTCTGGATTTATAATTATTTTATATATACAATTACAATTGATTAATTAATTAATTATATATATATATATATATATATATATATATATATATATATATATATATATATATATATATATATATATATAATTTAGGCATCATCAGTAGCTGCTTCCTGTAAGGGCCACAGTGGGCATGGAGTTTTTAAGGCAGGAATACTCCCTGGACCCACTGAGCAATCTATTTCTAATATAAAATCTGGAAACTTTTAGTTTCCTCTGACAAACTGACAGTGCTCCTCTATTGTTGTATCCTTCTGTCTCATTTACCTAGATTTTTTTTTTCAGCGCTTTTAAAAATAGACATTTTGCCATTTGAAATAATTGCCCATCATTCAACAAAGACGTCCTTTTTTGCCACTTCCACTTAAACAGGATTACTTCAGTGCAGATGTGCCCCTGCAATAAATAAAAGTTAGTCGAGAGACCTTTACTACATAATTTTGTTTGCCTAATGGTAGCGATTCTAGAGCAAATACCAGGGATTGTCAGGTCAATTACAGTGCACAAGGTGTAGGATTGCATTAAGTACCATTACCATTGCTAGTTTCGTTTTGAAGTATTCATCTTCTAAAGCCCACAGGGATGTTAATATGCCAAATACATATTAATATTTTGGTGCTGATAATATGTCAGACATGCAGTATAATTTCTATAATTTATTTATAATATGTTGCAGATGCTATGAAGGATTGATTCTTGTTGATGTTGCATTTGTTTGATAATAGAGAATGAGAGTCTGTATACATGGTTGCAATTATTTTCACTTTAAATTTTCTTCTCCATCTATCCAAAGGGTTACATTCAAGAATGGCATTAAACTGACTAAGTGGCAGCATGGACCTTTGGATATTTCCATCCTCACTCCCAAACTTGTCAGAGCCTCTCATGTATGAGAGCTTTATTCTGGGCAATGTTTCAGATGAGAGCTTAAGGAATGCCACTGACAACAGCTTCACCAAGACAGGCACAGTGGTCATGACGTTCATTTACTTCATAGTTTGTGCTGTAGGGCTTTGTGGCAATGCTCTGGTTATTTATGTCATTTTGCGTTATGCCAAAATGAAGACTGTAACTAACATCTACATCCTTAATTTGGCTGTGGCTGATGTGCTTTTCATGATGAGCCTGCCCTTCATTGCAATCCAGTTAGCCCTGGTTCACTGGCCCTTTGGAGCAGTGTTGTGTCGTGTGGTCATGACTGTGGACTCTCTCAATCAGTTCACCAGCATCTTCTGTTTGATGGTCATGAGCATTGATAGATACTTGGCTGTGGTGCATCCTATCAAGTCCACCAAGTGGAGAAAGCCTCGACTGGCCAAGATCATTAACCTGGCAGTGTGGGGAGTTTCCTTGCTGGTCAACTTGCCCATCATCATCTTCAGCAGCTTGATCACCAAGCCAGGTGGTTGTTTCTGCACCATTGTGTGGCCTGAGCCACAGGAGGCCTATTACACAGCCTTCATGTTCTACACTTTCTTTCTGGGCTTCTTTCTGCCTTTAATGGTTATTTGCATGTGCTACTTACTCATCATTATCAAAGTAAAATCATCTGGGATACGGGTGAGCTCCTCCAAGCGGAAGCGCTCAGAAAGGAAGGTGACACGCATGGTGTCTATTGTGGTTGCTGTGTTTGTGTTTTGCTGGCTTCCATTTTATGTCTTCAATGTGACATCTGTAACTGGCACCATTAGCACGACACCGATCTTGAGGAGCACCTTTGCATTTGTGGTAGTGCTGGGATATGCTAACAGCTGTGCCAATCCAATTCTGTATGCCTTCTTGTCAGAGAATTTCAAGAAGAGCTTCCAGAATGTTCTGTGCCTGAAGAAAGTAGGTGGCCTGGATGAGATTGACCATAGTGACAGTAGGCAAGACAAGACACGGATGAACCCTAGTGAAACTCAGAGCACACTACTGAATGGAGACCTGCAGACCAGCATTTGAGAGAAAACAACAAAACTCTTTAGACATGCATATGGTTATGGACAACAGATGGACAAAACATTTTATGGAAAAAAAATAAAGTGAGGAAGAAGACTGATAAATTGAACAGATGAACAGCGGCATCAACCATTTTTACCAGTTCACAAAAGAAAAAAAGCATGACATATTTTTTCAGTTATAGATCAAGGATATTGAATGATGTCTTTATTAAAAATAAGGAACATTTGTCTTACTCTTCATTTGTGATATACTGAACCTATTAAAGTATTGTTTTCCTGAATTCACTGCAAAATTCAAGTAAGATGTCCATAAAGTTCTTCAGACTGCAGAGGGTCATTAAACACAAGAGGTGACAAGGAGTCAAGGGTTTCTTGCTTTTGACGAGTTTACCCAAAGATAACTTTATTAGAAAGATAAGATAAGTTAACAAGACAACGTTATTAACAGCACAGCACTTATCTATCTGTTTTAATGGAGCAATCTCTTATTCTTTTGAGAGCAAAATGTTGGAAGTGTTTTGCTATTCTAAATGAAAGACTTTACATTCTTTTTATTGTATTATTGCCTTTTGGACCATTGAAAATTAAAACTACCTGTGTGTGGCATTGCCTTTGAATGTTTACTATGAATCCACAGAAGGTACCTGAATGTCTAGAATTATGTAACCCTTCCTTTCTGACAGGATTAACAGTTTTGTATTATCCTTTTTTTGTAAATAGTATTGCTGAGACCTTTGTAAGGTACATCATTCATGTGAACCGTCCCTCTCTCATCCAAATGTAGCTTGCCTTTAATATTTAATGGGATAGCTGCTGGCTTAACACTAACCGAACTGCTGCTATCGTGTATAGATTTCTGTGGAATACTGGAGATTATTGTCTCTGTTCTTGCCATAACCTATGTTTAAAATGTACAACCTTCTCCAAATTCCACTCACTGTTTCTTACACTGTATAACTACAATTCGTAAATATATTGTGCCATTTATTAGTTTCATTTATTAAAAGCAAGATTTTCCTCTATATTACTTGCATACATTAGAACAAAATCTAGTTTTGTTTAATACCATGATGTGCCAGATAATACAGTACAAATACATATCTTTGTGAGATTGTTTTTCTAGGTGTATATTCTCCAGTCTATATAGAGATGTCAAATTGCAAAAGGGCTAGAACATGTGTTAACTTGGGCAGTCATGTTCTTTTAAAATCCTTGCAGATTCTTTCACTGTTACTATCCTGAGAATTCTTCGCCTGCTATGGTTCCTTGTAAAAATGAGTACCAGGATATTGGAGTGATGACCCATCTGCTTGAAAAGGTTGCTTGGTGTGCTTTTTCCTACATTTGAACATGTCAATGTGTGAAGGTCCTATGTCTGAATAAAGTCTATTTCTAGTGTTCACTCTAGTTCTTGTACTGCAAGAACAACTGTATTTAAATCAGCAAAAGCCCTGATACTTGTAGATATTTAGAATGGATATCGTGCCCAAACCTTTGCAGGCTCACTATGCAATTTGTCAGTGCTACAGTGCTACTAGTACAAAGAGAAGAGCAAGCTATGTGATACTGTATCGATAAACAGATCTTTTACATTGTAAATATAGGTCCATTAATCTTAGGGATGAACATAAGGAATGATGGCAATTCACTCTCCATTTGTTATTCTCTTCAGAATGAATGTGGGCATGTTGCGATGCATTATGGGGAAACAATGCCATCTGGTGAGGGACAAAATATTTGTTGACCCCCTGATAACAACATTATTAACAATGTAGTATGATGTGGCAAACATTAAGATGACCTCTTTCTTCTATTATCATTGCCAGTCAGTGACTGAGTTTGAATACTTGCAAATGATTCACTGACTGTAAGTTATTCCGTTTTGTTTTAGTGCTTTTATTTTAGATACCTCTAACCAAATATACAGTATAGCATGTGTATGCTATTGTAAATGGAAATGTTTAACATTAACAAACTTCCTACTGACGATGTTGTTTGTGCTAGTTCAGTGTCTACTTATAAGCAAAACACTTTCTCATTAAATACACTTGCAATCTTATCTTGCTTTATGCCTTTTGTTGACTATCTTCAGCATCCAAAATAAAAGATTATATGATTAGATAAGGGGGGCACGGTGGCTTAGTGGTTAGCACGTTTGCCTCACACCTCCAGGGTTGGGGGTTCGATTCCCACCTCCGCCTTGTGTGTGTGGAGTGTGCATGTTCTCCCCGTGCCTCGGGGGTTTCCTCCGGGTACTCCGGTACCCCAGTCCAAAGACATGCATGGTAGATTGATTGGCATCTCTGGGAAATTGTCTGTAGTGTGTGATTGTGTGAGTGAATGAGTGTGTGTGTGCACCCTGTGATGGGTTGGCACTCCGTCCAGGGTGTATCCTACCTTGATGCCCGATGACGCCTGAGATAGGCACAGGTTCCCTGTGACCCGAGGTATTTCGGATAAGCGGTAGAAAATGAGTGAATGAATGAATGATTAGATAAGTGTTCAAAATAAAAGAGCAAATCCAAAGGCCTTTCTTTCTTGTCACACACCATCTGCATCACCAACTGCTATGGTGTATTTACAGGAGGGTTGGCCTGAGCAGGTCTTTTAATTCCTGACCACAAGCTTATAATTCTTAACAATATACTCTCAACAAAACGTAATCGCATTCTAGTCACAGGCTGTTCTGTATAGAATTACTAAGCTTGGTATACCACAGTGATGTTGAATACATGAAATGGATTGGTCAGAAGATTTTAGATCTTCTTTACAACATCAGAAGAATTCAGCCATCTTTATCCACACACGCTGCTCAGGTGCTTGTTCAGTCTCTTGCCATTTCGAGACTGGACTACTGCATCTCACTGCTGGTAGAACCATCTACCTTCTTCCTATGCAAATGATCTGCACACATCAGAAATAGCTGTACACATCAGATTCAAAACACTGATGCTTGCCTACAAAGTCAAAAATGGACCAGCACCATCTTACCTCAGAACTCTTGTCACTCCTCACATTGTTCCTCGCTGCCTCTGATCTACTTTACCGGTCCCACCATCTCTTAGGGTAAGATGTAAGTATACACCAAGACTCTTTTCTGTTCTGGCACCGAGGCGGTGGAATAAATTTCTCCTAGATGTCCGAACAACTACTGGATGGGTGAAGATCTCCCTCTTCATGAAACACTTAAACTAGCACTTATTAAATAAGTGCATGTGTACTTCTCTGTTTAAAGCCGTCTTTCAAATTACAGAAATGTAAATTTAACTTAATGTAGATTTCTTTTAAACACGCAAACATGTGAGCTGCATATCACAGGCCAATGCACTTGTCCTTTTCTACTAGAGATTTGAGATTTAAAACTTACGACTTGATGTTAAAAATTGTTCTAATGTGTTGTTTTCTATGATAAGTCATTTACAGTATAACAGTAAAACACCCATCACGCTTCCTATACTATACATTTACTAGCTGTTTAAACATAGTATGGAGATGACAAGCAGACATCGATTTGAGTCAAGTAGACAAGCACAAATATGTGTTTTATAAGTGTAGGATGAGCTCGGGTCATGGTGTGACACGTCTAAGAGTGACAACCCAATATTTTTTGTAAAATATGCTAGCAGAAGACTATGTTTAAATGCTTTTAATTTTTAATTTTTATTTTTTTTTTTATGGAATTTGCTGGTGTTACTCTAAAGAACTGGTGTATTAAAAAACAAAACACATTTTAACACTTTTTTTGCCTACACTTTTAAGCCTCAATCAATGAATCACAGTTGAAGAGCAACAGACTAGTTTTTCAACACTCTCTCTCATTCATCTTCTACCGCTTATCCGAACTACCTCGGGTCACGGGGAGCCTGTGCCTATCTCAGGCGTCATTGGGCATCAAGACAGGATACACCCTGGACGGAGTGCCAACCCATCGCAGGGCACACACACACTGTCATTCACTCACACAATCACACACTACGGACAATTTTCCAGAGATGCCAATCAACCTACCATGTATGTCTTTGGACCGGGGGAGGAAACCGGATAGTTTTTCAACAGTATTCTAAAATTTAAAACAATCTTCACTTGTATAGTGTTCACCTTTATGCCCACTCTACCCTTTACTAAATGAACTTTGTGCTAGGTTAATGAGAAATGTTCAGGAGAGCAGTGGGACTACCGTTAATGCTATTTTCTTTTATATATGAACATAAGCTTCGTTTCTTTAGTGCATGATTATATTATTGAGCATGTACAATATCTGGTGTGCCTGGGGGTGAATGTGTGACAGAACGTGAGACAAATTAAATGCATACTTCTCACTGGTAACTTTAGAGCTTCAGAAATGTTCTGTTTCTTTAGTTCTATTGTTATATAAGTATTCTACTACATTCTTTTAAAGGTCTGTGCTAGTTGACACTCTTTTAAATTAACCTTTACAATAAATAGAGGAGCATTATCTTCTATTAAAGTACAAGAATGCTAAGCAGACAACAAAGTATTAATGCTTTAAGAGATCGGATGCTTCATTACATGGTCTTATGATTTCATTAAAATTTACATAATTCCTAAGACACCGAACAAAGAAAGTGTGTGTGCAAAAAGATAAAGAAAGACAAGACACAGTTCCAGTTGGGTTTTAATCAGTTAAATACTTCTGTTTCCCTGAACGACCAAATGGCCATAGTGAGACTCCATACAAGCCACAATCGTTTATCTTCACCCCGTTTAGTTCTGGCATAAAAAGGGAAAAGAAATTCTGCAGCAAACCAAATGAACTGGCTAAGAATCATCTAATACATTTTTCAAATATAAGCACACCAGTTATATTTTGAAGTCTTCAATGTGGTATTACCACGTGCCAATTGCGACTGCTGATTTGGCGTAAGCCATGCAACCTTTACAAATGATCGATTTTGATGACAAGTAATGATAAAATCACACAGACACACAAATATACTGGCGCGTTATATTCCATCTTTAGCTCCACATGGAAACAGCATACGGATTTTAAAAGAGCAGCACTGGGTTTGTGTGCAGAGGCACCAGTGTGCACAAGGCACGATGCCACAGAGAATACTGCTGGAGGCAGCCCCTTGTGTAATTCCAACAGTTCACAGCTCCTGCTCTAGGGTTGGTTAGTATGATCGGTTTGCATTCTAACACTTTCTTGATTGTGGATCTTTCGATTGGATAATGCAGGAAGGAGGAGCAATTCAAACATGATACCTAGAGATTAGATAGCCATTTGTCCTGATTGGTGGAGGAGTAAATATTTTTTCCACTGGCTTACACAGTCTCTGTTGCTACAGAGAGCAGAGTTTCTACTTCGAGCTTTGATTGAAGCTGAAAGTGTTCTGAAAACTGGTTTCAAAATTGCTCAGCCCAACTTTACCCACGATATATCATGTACCCTTTAGCAGGAGGCCTTGTGCGTTGGAACTCAGTCAGGGGGGGAAGAAAACAACCGCATAATACACACCATGTGCTATTTCTTGCTTTTAAGTGCATAGGCTTATGCGTGCTGTAGTGTGTGGAAAAATAAAATTAGGAACATTTCAAATGCCTTACTCTCCATACTACTATGGATGTATGCAGCCTGAGATGGAGGCATAGAAACATTTAGGTCAGCAGGGAGAGTCAGTAATTCAGCTTTCAGTAAAATGTTTACAGTAACCACCTACAGAGCATGCTCAAATTAGACCACATTTTATACCATCTTTAGGTAAGGGACCAAATTCTTGTTCCAGGTCACTGGTTCCTGGAATAGTTCCTGTTTTGTTCATCAACCACACTACTGCATTACTGGGACCATTTACAACATAAAAGACCATTTACAACTGTTCGACAATTACTTCATTTTGCATGCAGCAAGCACAGCATCATGGGGAATACGGAGGAAGATGAGAATGAAATTGTTGTATTTTACTGTTTTATTGTGTTTGTGAAAATAGTAACATTGATATAGCTAATGGAACATTTGAAACCTGATGCATGCACAAAGTGCAATTTCATACTTCATGTGTATTTCTGACTGCTTGTAACTTGTGTATGGTGCAGATGTTTTGCTTTACCGGTCATGCTGTGCTGCTGATATAAAACAACCTTAAGTAATCACTTGTTACATCGAGCTTTTTTTTTTTCTTTAAATGCTAGGTGAAAGTTTGTTTCTAAAGCATGCTTTTGACCAAACAGCTCAGTGATGAAAATGGCCTCTATCAATCACAGATAAAGCTGAGGCAAGAAATGCCTGTCAAAATTACTGTAGTGAACTCTTCCTTTAACACCTGCCTTGCATAGGCCTACAGGTTTAAATTTTGTGGGATGATCAAAGGTAAATCACATAGGCACACAGATCACAACAGTAAAATATCACTGTAGTAGTGGTCTTGCCAAATATTGCCTTGAAATGGTGAGGTCTTCTGCTCCTCATCAGAGAGCCAGCATCAGCTTTATAATGCCTTACCAAAATTGATCCCAACACAACAGAGTTATAAACGTTACATTTGGGGGAAACCCAGCAGACAGAAACAACTGCACACTAACCAAAAAAAAAACAAAAAACCCGTTGAAGAGAATTCTAAAACCAAAAAGGTGAATGAGGTTCACTTACACTCATGAATATAAAAAATAAAGAGAAAATGGAAACAGCACAGACTTGCCTAGGCATTGCTTCCATGGCAGTGCTGACTCAGACCTACATACTTTACTGCTTCAGCCAAGTCCATGCTTAAAAAAAAATGGAGACTGGATTCTGAATTAATAAAGTATTTCATGACTAATATCACAAACAAGATTTATAATAATTTCTTTAAAAAAACATAAAATCAAAAGCAATATTTTCTTTGATGTGCTAGTCCATTTTTTTTTTTTCCCTTTTTTTTTTAAACACATTTTGTTGCATCAAGTTCATATGCATATGCAAAATAGACACTGACTCACCCCAGCAGGTTTCTAATGCTTGGTCAGTTTGGATGAGAGCACCATGGGGAGGAAAAGACAGAATAACAAAAAACAAAAAAAAAAAAAACAAAAAAAAAAAAAAAAGGGGGGGGGGGGGTCTAGAAAAACAACGAAACAATTCAAAGTTGAGATGTGCCCTCTAGTCCTGTTTTTACAGATCTGTTCATTTCGCCCTCTCCCTTTTTTTCAGTGGTGTAGAAAGTGGCAGAAGAGGCAGAAAGCAGTCAAGCACTTTTTCCTCTTCACCGCTTTTCTCACATCAAGTAACGGTTAGCTCAGTGCTGGTTTGAATGTGTTGCATGAATCTGTTTTTTTTTTTTTTTTTTTGTCTCTTTTGCTTTGGTCCCTATGTGGGAAGGAAGCAATGGGTAGTCACAGTTTCAGGTAGTCTTGTGTTAATTGTGTCCTCCTGCAGGTGTCATCTCCCTCTCAGCCACTTTCACCGGATGAACGAAGCACTCCGCATTCAGCAGATCGATGTGTAAAGCTATTCATATTCGAGGAACTGCTTATGGTAGAATAACAAATACCTGTAGTAGAGAGAAATGCACACTTAAATCTCCAGATAACATTCCCACTGAAACATCTTTTCACTTTCTCAGTTGTAAGACCTTAACTTAAACATTTTGCAGAGATAATATGCTATGGCATATAAATGAAAAACACAACTGTTCAGTTTGGGGTAGATGGGTTGCCTAATATCACATTTTAGAGTGTGCTATTCTATAAAGTAATCACAGCATTAGCCCAAGCTGGCATGTAAAAAAGACCACACTTAATTTTCATTATTGTAAGAAAGCTATATCCAATAATATTATAGAAATAATAACAAAGATGTTTGTACTGTCCTTGAGTGTAATGGTAACTATGTAGTGCTGTTAAACAATAGGCCCTAGAGGATGTTGTTAAAAATTAGGGATGTTATGAGCAAACAATTTGGATCAAATTAATTAGAATATGATTTCTATAAATTAATATGATTGATATAATTTGATTGATTAGTTATCAAATCATTCATACTTTAAAATGAGTGTGTAAATAAGCTAGATAGGTGATTTAAGTGTAGTGTACAACAATCCTTACTCCAGATTCTGAATAAATGTGGTCATTTATTAGCGCCTATTAAACTGAAGCTTAAGAGATTAAACAGTATCGTCAAAAATCTAAACACTGTTTGATGAAGCAAAACTGCATCATAATGTATGGCTTACAACCCTAGTTAATACTGTAACCTGAAAAAAAATAAGCACTGAAGCTGTAAATTATAGTTGTAGATGGTGTATTAGATTAAAATAACAGAAAAAACACAGCTGTTATTTAAAAGTAATAGTTATTATGTTTGCTTTGTAGAAGCCAACATTCTGTTTTCCTATTTAAGCTTAGACAAAAATTTATCAAGAGTAACTCCTCCTAGAGCTTTCGAGCCACATGAACCAAATTCGGATATGTTGTAGACCCTGGTCTGAAGTTTGTTGCTATTACTTTCCTAAGCGATCCAAGATGGCCTTTTTCCCCATAGACTCCCATTATAAATTTTGGAGGTTTATAACTCGGCAAGCTTTCGAACTACCTACACCAAACTCGGCCAGCTCCTTTAGGGTGATACTCTGAACAAACTTTTAAATTGGTGCACCGACTGGCCTTTCGGTTGTCCCGCAGCCCCACCCCCAAAATATGCAAAATCCAAAAACTTTTTACAACATGGACATGTGACATATCAAAACACTCACAACAATGAGGGGAACTTCCTCACGTGTATTCTGATGACGTCACATGCTCATCTCCACTTACCTCCAAATGTTTTGGCACCCTAGCTTTCTGTTTACTTGCTTCCAAAAGTAACACTGACCCTTATGTCCAAAAAGCATTGGCCTTTGCAAATATTTGCATCGTCAAAGCCAACATCAAAGTTTGTCGCGACGAACTGTACAAATCTAGTTTAGATTACAACTCTAACAGCAATCTAGTATCATAAAGCAAATATCATAAATTGCAAAATAATAAATCTGTGTATAATATTACACTATATAAGTAAGTAGAAATTCTTAACATACATGTATGTGGACAACCTGCTAGGCACATTTGTGCCTATAGCTAAATGAGTGGCCTTAAATGGAGGATGCAACAGTACTCCAACAGCAGTATCATGTAGGCTTTCTAAGTGGATAATGACCTGGAGGTTGAACTGTCATGTTCAAATTTGGCTTCCAAATTCCACTCAACACTTCTGAGATGAACTAGAACACCAGAAATCTCTATTCAACCCCACTATGACTATGAACAGGCACAAATCCCCATGCAACATTCCAAAATCTAGTGGAAATCCTTCCCAGAAGAGTGGAAGTGTTTACAACAACACAGGAGGAACCAGTTCCATATGAATACCATGCCTTTGAATCTAGATGTTCAACAAGCACATATGGGTCCAAATACTTTTACATAAGGTTCCTTTTGTTCTCATTAGAATCTCTACACACCCTTCACTGTCCAGTACGTCCTTAATGCTGGCCTTGGTAATGATGGCATCGTCGCATTTAAACCATTGGTCCTTGTGCTGGCGGATGAAACTGGTGTAGTGGCCACTTTCTAATGTACCCTGGTGATTCACTACAGCAAACAGGGAGTATCTAGGGAATAAACACAAACGCATGCTTTAATACACACACACACAAGCGTACATGCATATAAATACAACCTTAATGGTTTCAGCTGGTTTAAATACAAATCCGGGAACTGACAGAGAGGTAGATGCAGAGCAAAACTATCTAGATATATTCTTAAAATCAGAAAAAGCAGGCAATTGCGTCTTTGTTCAGTTCTCACAACCATTATTTTATTCACTCAATTCATCAGCAAAAACAGCTAACTAAGCTTTCATATGGAAACTTGCATAACAAAGTGCTTAAGGCAAGCCAATAACTAAGGAATGTTACTTACTTATTGTCGTTGTTTAATACGTCTACTGATTGCTGGTACTGTCCATTTACTCTGCTTTCTTTGCTGTCAAAACAAAACAAAAAAACAATAGTCGTCTCTCTCTCTCTCATTGTTATTTTAGTCTAAAATATAATAAAATGCTTCTCTTTTGAAAGATTTATTTTCTCCATTCAAAGCTCTGAAATTAAAATATGAAAACTAGGGAAGATTATTTTAATTACTACTCAAAGTAAGGCAAGATTATTACAGCTAAAACGATGCTGTCCCCTAATATCATTTCATTAAACACATACACTTTCTGAAATAAAGTACTAATTTCCCCACATGTCAAATCCAAATACTGTAAAACTCTTTTGCAGTCAGAAAATCTTCAAATTCTTTTTAAAATGTACATATAAACATAAATCCACTTTGAATTAATATTTCGAGGTGATATGTGCTATTGGAAGGTCACAAACAATTTGCTAATTGACACATTTGTGAATGTGTAAATAAATGTGTACAGCTACACTTGTGAAGACAAAGTTACACAAACCTCCTTTTTATGGTTCTTAGAAATGCATTTGTTGTTTTTTGTTGAAAGGCATTTATTAAGTTGTGTTGTATGCATAGTGATGAAGTAATGAGTGACAAAATATTGGGTCCAACAGCATTGTCTGGCATATAATGGCCAATAAAGGTATATAATGGCCAAAAAAACTGACTCGCTTTCATTAATAAAAAAAAGAAAGAAAAAGTTTTAAAGTAAGGATTAAATCGTGAACAAAAGTCAAGTACAAGTAGGTACTTTTTATTATCTGAATCGAGATCTGTATGTTATAAACGGTGTTAGTGTTGACTGTATCATGCTGGGACCAAACAGAAAAAAACATATATCGTCGCTGTCAGGCGAAATCCTCGTATCTCCAAAACCGTTATTTTTCAGGAAATAAAAAAGTCCGCGTTGCAATGGATTGTCTTGCGCTAAATTCCTGTCCTCAGACGAGCACCAGAACTAGCGGGGGTCAAGATTTTTTTTCTTTGAGCCCAGTGTTTTGAAGACATTTACCTCAGAAGACGCGTTGATTCGTTGCGACTCTTCTCGAGGAGAAATATGCCGCGAATCTCTCCCGCGGAGTGAGGAAGAGGTGGACAGTTGAAGTGTCCAATGGAGTTATGAGATTCGCGCTCAAGCTATTTTCAAGACTTTAGATTGGTTAATAACTTGTAAAAATAACAGACCCACGTGGGGACTGGCCAATAGCATCCATATGTGAAAAAATATGAAATTGACAAAATTTGGACATACGAGGTTTCCGCCTGACAGCGACGATATACAAAAAATAACACATGTAAACGTATACGGAGCATAAAATAATTCTTATTTGTTCCAATAGCAATTGAAATACACTCAACAGTAGTACATGCATGTATATGAGTGGTGAATTAGCTCACCTGGAGGCCATGAAAGGTGTCATGTCCAGCTCTAATGGAAACGATACATAAGTAGTGATCTTTCTACGCAACTTGGCTGAATGCTCGAAGCGCTGGTACAGCAAAAGATGAGAAACAAGAAAAAGAGGAGCAGAAGGGTGTGGGAGTGTGAAAGAACAGAAGGAGAGATATGAAGTGTTAATGCAAAATAAATGTAGACCAGTAAATGTTTAGTCCAAATTTCTTGTTTAAAAAAAAAGTTGTTCTAAGGATATCTAGAAATAAACATTACACATTCTGTACTTTCAAAATAATTATAATTATTTTTTCTTTAATTAATTATTTCTTCTATCATACACACTGTATTTAAAATGTTACCTTATGCTGGCGTTGATGATGTAAACGTATTATCATTATTCTTAGATATAGTGTACTAGAGCATAGTTTTAAAAAAAGTTTTAAGTAAAATAAAAAAACTGCGTTAATCCATTTTTACAGGGTACAGGGCTTATTCAATATTTATGTCAATAACCGTAGTAGCTTTCCTACTTAAATACTTAATGAAATACTTGAATTGCTGCTGCTGTTAAAAAATGTGGTGGCCATTTTTATACCTTTTTTGTATAAAAAAAATATGAGTCATTAATATAATAGCTTTGCAGCTGCTTTACATAGCATTTTACAATGCTTCACTAAACAAGTACCAAGTAATAATGCATTTTTAAATTTAAATTTAATCAAAACCATAAATTGAAAACTTGCAATATTTTTTAATGGTAAAAAAACCCAAAATGTATATTAACTGCTAATATATAAACCCACACATTTTGTTTTTAGTGCTTAATTTCATTATTTTTAAACATTGTGAAATTCTTCGTGTTCGAATGTTATTGCTTTTCGTGTTAGTTTTATTGCTATATGGTATTATACATATAGTTTCACGTAAACTCCATAGCGACTTTTTGTTGCTAAGGACCGCCCAAGAGGGAGTCTGACTTTCATGTAAAGCAACCAGTGAAGACAAAGTCGTTGTCCCTAAAAGAACAGACCAGTGTGCATCCATAGATTGTTCATGTTCAAGTACGTTTTAGCTGACATAAGCACTCAATGTCTCAGTTGTAAATGTGAAGAAGCTTCCTTCTTCCACGAGGGATGTACGCCTTTGTACACCACGCCTTTGTTTCCAGGTTGACCGTTAAGAAAATGTGATGCGTGCAACAAATCGTTCCCAATTTTGTTTTCCATTTGCGGTTTACGGACGTGACATCTGAGGCTGAGAATAGTTCCAGTGTGTTTTACAACCGCTGTTAATAATAATTACTGTTAATTAAACTTGCCTTCAGATGAAAACATGCGACTATAGGAAGCTTCTTCATTGTCAGCTGTTTGGTGGACTCCTGATAGCTATGACAGCCTCCACATTTAATTTTGGCACTGCTACCTAGATGCTCAGGCCGAGTGAATCTGCAGAGGAGAATGAGAACAAGACAAAGAGAAAAAAGAGAAATGTATGCAATGTACTCGATCCATGTACAAGTGTAGACAATTCAATACAAGTGTTAATTGTAATTCTTTATATTGTCTGCCTATCCAACTCCAACTACGTACACAACCAACTGCATTCAGACAAACATACATTTGTATTCAAAACATTCAATTCTCCACAATGAACAGCACAAAGTTCCCTATATCAGGAGTTCATTTCTAAATTATACAGGGGTTTATAATTAACCTTAAAAAATGGCCACAAACACAAAACATATTTTGTTCTGGTCACCACAACACATGGCATGTTAATCTAAACTAAGTTAAATTAAAATATGTGAATAATAATTAAAAAAAAAAAACAAAAAAAAAAACACTACGCTTTAATGTTACATTATTTCTTAAGCAATGCTACCATCTAGTGGTCTGGATTACAAACACATTCATAATACTGCAAATAGAAGTCATTTTTATGATGTATGTACATTTAGATATGTTTGGTTCAAAATGCATCCTGTAAGCGTTTGTCTTTTATAATGGTAAGAAACCTGACACTGGCATCTAAAACACTGTAAATGTAAATGTAAAGATATTAGACGTCATCAGATATCATCAGTTACTGTTACCAGAGTAAATTGTGAGAAAGTATTGATAAGCGCCGAAGGCTATTGATTATAAATTTTGCTGAACAATATTCAAGTCTTTTTTTATTCAAACATAATTACAGAATAAGCGATAAACACATTGCATATTAAATCTTACATTAATACTATATTCATAACCTTCATATCAACCTATCAGTCATTGTAGTCACATGCTATATTTTCCCATATTTTATCTATTTATTTTACATTATAATTCCTCTCACTTTATTGTACAGCAAATTGCATATTTCTGTATTATTCCATTTTATCTCATTTTAGTTTTAAATTCTATTATGAATATTTTTACAATTTTGACTCTTTCTTGATTTTAATGCACAGATGGTCGTAAAAAGTATTTCGAAAAATAAAGTTCCAAAAGGTTCTAAACCGTCATTTAGAATAAAGCTCTTCTTATGTTAAAAAAAACAAAAATTAATCTATGACATTTTATATTTAATTCCCTCATTAATTTTGACCTTTATATAATGGCACTGCTGAGCCAATGCAAGTTAAAGAGTGAATTAGATTTAATTTTTTTTTTCAAATGTATTAAGTGTAAAAAATCAACCAGGTTAATGATTTTCTCTACAGGTCAAGTAATTAATTTTAACTTCAAAAATGCCAATTCTGTTAAAACCTACAGAATGTTTAAAAAATATATCAATCTGAGATCAACAGATGCAGAGCAACATACAATGCTTTGAATTCTCTATGGATGAACATATCAATTCTGGTTCACTTTTTTTTTGTAAACAAACAGGACATCATTTGAAGACAGCCAGTGACTCAGTTGTTCTGACATCTACCAAAACACACAGTCTGCATACCTGCTTGTACCCTGAAAGATGGTGGGACCGCTCGAGCTGTGCTAGAACATCTAATAGGACATAACGCAGTGCAAGGAGTGAATATTATTCCATATTTAACTATTTATATAACTATTTTTGAATTATTGTCCGCTGTTTTCAGGTGATATAAACATTATATAAATGTATTTTGCATATAAGTCAGCTGTACCCACAGAGCACTTTATTAGGAACACTATACTAATACTGGCTCTCAAAACAGCCTTTATGGCGTGGATTCCACAAGATTCCACATGTTGACGTGATAGTATCATGTTATTTTTCAGGTGTATTTTCATGATCTGAATCTCCCATTCTACCGCATCCAGCAGCAGTTCCATTGGGTTCAGATCCGATGAGTAGGAAGGCCTCTGTAGAACGCTGAACATGTTCAGAAAGATTTCATGCTTTGTGAAATGGTGCCTCATTATGCTGGATGAAGACATTAGTAGACGGGTAAATCATGTCCATGTGAAGGGATGCTAGACAGTCAGCAACAATACTTGCAGTCTGTGGCATTCAAGCAATAATTAATTGGTATTAACAGGCCCAAAGTGTTGGTACCTCCACCAGCCTGGACTGTTTACACAGTTGGTGACAAATTCTGGCACTACTGTATGTCTGCCTCAGTAGAAATCAGCATTCACCAGACCACAGTCAAAATCACAGACCACAATTTTCCCCATTCTGATGTGGTTGATGTGAATATTATCCAAAGCTGCAGGGCCGTGATCTGCATAATTTTGTATCTGCCACATGACTGATTGATTAAATAATTACATGAATGAGTAGGTGTACACTGTGATCTGTGTATATTATACATGTTTCAGTCAACTTATCCAGGAACAGAATTAACTATAATTAACTTACTAAATAAATAAATAAATAAAAACTTTGAACAATGTTTTAGGCTCAGGTTATCTCAAGTCTGTAACCTAGTGAACCAGAGTTAATGTATTAAATGACAGAGACTTAAAAGCCCATTTGTACGTCGCTCTGGATAAGGGTGTGTGCCAAATGCATCATATACCTTCTATGTTTTGTCTAACACATAGGGTACATCATAAACACACTGAATAAACACCAGGCTGCACTGAATGAGATAAAGCAAATGTGAACCTACCGACGCAGGCAGTCTGTGAGTGTGGTGGAGCCAGTCATGTGACCCTCTCCATTAACCACAGCACTGTCACCACCCGGACTCAAAGGCCAGAATGGCGTGGACGAGCCAGGCAGGTCCAGACTGATGTCCCAGAATGGGTCTATCGTAGTGGAAACCCCACTGCAATAAAACAGAAGCAAGTGGTTAGAGAATGTGTGTTGATGCGTATGCGCAATATATTAGTTAAGCGCCAACTGAATGCAGTTATATCATATCATTATTGTCATGAGACACTACAAAATATAGCCACAGTTCCACTTGTGAATAAGGTCCCTTACTATGGCCAAATTCCAAAACAACAATGAATGTGTCTATTTTAATCCTGCTTTATGACAAAGAACATTATGCTTATGGTGCTTTAAAGTTTCAATGCAACAAATACACATGGAGGCATTTTAATTCAGTATAGTAAACAGATATATAACTAACATGTATGTAGTACTGAATCAATTAGTAACGTGTGTCCTGAATATTTATGAGTGCTTGTTTACTTACAAGCATCTTACCATTTTATTTATGAATGCATGGGCTCCACCTAAGTCTTTTGCAGTTTAATTAAATGCAATAAACTCTCAAGAGACTTGAGTCAAGACAAGGTCATCATTTCCTCCTTGCAGCTACCTAATTTCAGACCCTGAATTTTATGCGTTAATATGAATAACCATATAATAAGCTAAGGGCACATCCTAACAACATGCAGTTGGATTGGCTATGCTACATAACCCCTAGGTGTAAATAAGTGTGTGAATTTTTTTTGGCAGTTTCTGAGGAGAAATAAAGGATTGAATAATAAGCTGAAAATTTAGGGAGCTAATTCAATAAAACAAAAGGAATGCAGCTCTGCCAAAAAGGACAATAACCTGAGTGTCTGTGTAAAATCACAAAACAGCACGTGGTTTAATTATTAGTACAATTGCTAATGAGACGCGCTCATGTCAGCTTCTTCTCTACAGCATCAGAAGGATTCGGACATTTTTGTCCTCACAAGCTGCCCAGGTACTTGTTTAGTCTACTGGACTACTGCAACTCACTGCTGGCAGGTTTATGAACGCAATTCGTCCTCTGCAAATGATCCAAAATGCAGCTGCACGACTTGTTTTCGGTAGAGTACACGAGAGGGAGCGAATACCTCATAGAGACAGCTAGAGTAAATGTGTGTGTGTGTGTACAGTTGGGCTGGTTCAGGCAGAATGAGCTTCACGGTGTATATCTTTTGGGTCCTACATGTATGTGTAGACAAAAAGACACACGGGCACAAAGAAACGCACACAAACATGTGTGCACACAAAGAGGCACACACAGTTGGCCTTACTGGCAAACTTGACAGGTCACGTCTGACTGTAGTCCGCCAGTGAAAATTTGGTCAATGATGCAGTTACAGTGATTCGGATTGTTGGCTTTCTTCCCGTTGTCATCGTCTGAGGGAAAGAGAGGGAGAGAAAAGCAAAAAGACATTTCTGTCAGTCATTTTCAGATATTTACATTATCCTTAACTTGATTTTATACTTAACTTTTGTTTTGTTTCATGGCTGCATTGCAATATAATCCTCAATATAACCTCAATTTTATCAGTCTGCATTTTTAAACACTGGTCACTTTTTTTTCCTTAATATTTTGCTTTATTCTATTTTGTGACTTTGCAGCACAGAGGTGTGAAATGCATAAAGATTCTTTCAGACTACTGCAAAGTTAAGCACTGCATGTGTGTGTCTTACCTTTGCAGTGGCGGTGCAGCACATCCAGGGCGGCAATGAGGAACTCATGTGCATCCTGTTGCTCATAGCCAGCCAGGTGACGTGCATGTGTCCACACCAGGTGGAGCAGCCGGAAAGGGATATGAGGAGACCGGTGGCCCGAATAGAACTTAATAGAGACAGAGACCAATGGACAAAAAGATAGCAAGAGATAGATTGATAAGGAGAGACCACAGAATTTCTAACCCTTGATCGAGTGCAATATATTTGCTGAGTCTAGCAGCAGGCCAGATTCAACAAGCTTAAAAAAAAAAAAATACATTCACACCCTCCCTGTGGTCTTCATCTTTCCATTTCTCTCTCTATTCTCTACCATTTCATCTTTGTTCAAACAGTTATTTTTTCTTCTTGTCTCCTGGCAGTATTCACACATTTCACAGCTAGTTAATGCACTAAACACAAGTGGAATAAGAAAGAGTGTGTGTAGTCGTGGCCATCTGGAAAACCAGTCTATGGGTTGCCACATTAATGATGTCACGTTGCTCCCCACTTTTCCATACTCTACCAATACAAAGAATGGTATGTAAGGGATGGGTGGGTTTAGGCAACAGTGATTTATTTGTTCAGTGACAGAAACAACCTTCAGAAAATTTTACACCCATAAACTCGTCATAAGCTTGCCATGACAACCCACACTCGATTGCAGCACGCCCACACTCAATTGCAGCATTTGACCAAAGGTTGTAACTCTTACTTTTAAACACTGGCTATGGAGAGCATGGACAGTAAAAAATACAGTCCTTATTAAGAACCAAACAAAAACCTGTATTTTTAAAATCATTCATGCGGTTCATACATGATGATATATACATGATAATGATATCAAATCAACACACAGAATATTAGCCTGATAACTGATAACATTGACTACATAGTTTGTCGTTTTGAGGAGGTGCATATGCATCATTCATCACAGATAGCTGACTAGCTTGTCCCTAACAAAGATGAACATGAAGGCATTAATGTTTTCCCCAAGCTGTAGCTGGAATGCGCAAAGGTTGAAAATTCAGAGTTCCAACTTGTGAGGTACGTTGAACACAGCATATCCCTTACACCTAGTAGGCTCACCTCTTGAAAGAGCTGAGACATCTCACACACCAGGCAGGAGTTGGCCTGCATCTCACACTTGTGCCTGTCTGACAGGAAGAAATCACGCAGCAGCGGTGTGTGTGTAAGTGCCTGCACAATGCAGTTCATGAAGCATGTGTTGCCCAAGTTGATCAAGCCCCGTAAACCTGAAGAGAACATGTGTGCACAACAGTCAGAGCTCAGAATGGATCACCATTAACATGCATAGAGTACTACATGAATACAGACTGAGTGAGATGACCCAAGCAGGGCAACATAGGGAAAAAAATCATTTCCTATGATGCATTGACAATTGACAACTTAATGACTCTGGGTGACACACAGACACACACACACAATTCTGGGCATTAGCACACTCTCTGATCACACTCTGACTATAGGTACATGTCATGTTCTTTCTCTCAACACACCCCCTCTGGTTTACTGATCACACTGTGGGAATTTGTAAATTGACTTTGTATGGCTGCTTTGTCTGTTTGTGTGTGTGAGTGTGTGTGTATGTACAGTATGTATGAGAGACAGAGAGAGAGAGAGAGAGAGAGAGAGAGAGAGAGAGAGAGAGAGAGAGAGAGAGAATGCTTCAACTGGTAGTCTGAGCATATCTGTCGCAATCATAACTTTAGCAACAATATTGGACATACAGAATTTTATAAAATGTAGTATTATAATTTCCCTTTATTGGAAGTAAGTGGCCCAAAACATGTTTAAATGTGACACTGCCTCTGGGAACACAATGAAATCCATGAAGACATGACTTGCCAAGGCTGGAGTAAGTACTTGAGTGACCTGTGATAGAGCCCTGACCTCAATCCCACTGAACACATTTGGAATGAACTGGAATCCAGACTGCACCACTGGCCTCCTCCCTCGAAATCAGATCCTGACCTCACTAAAGCCGCGTTCACACTGCAAGTCTTAATGCTCAATTCGGATATTTTGCTCAGATCTGATTTTTTTTGTTTGGCTGTTCACATTACCTTTTAAAATGTGGCCTATATCAGATGCCAGTGTGAACTGTTTGCTGTTTCGAACTGACCCGCATGCGCAAACTAACAAGAACAATGACGTCACACGCAGCACGCCGTTGCGGTAAAGTTGGCGAGGTCAACTTTTGATTATTTGATCCATTTTGTAGGCGTAGTCACGTTTGTGTGTGTACTCGCCGGCGTATAATTGTCCGTCTTGGTTGTTCACACTGCGGCCACATTGGAAAAAAATCAGATTTGGGTCTGATACAGGACCACATATGGAAATGGTCTGAACCTGATTTGAAAAAATCAGATCTGGGCTAGATTTGAGTGTTCACACTACTCCTGAAGAAGTCTGACCTGGTCACTTGACCCCAAAAAAATCAGGTTTGGGCCACTTTTACCTGCAGTGTGAACGTGGCCTAACACTCTTGGGGCTGATTGAGCAATTCCTCACAAACATTCTCCAAAATCTAGTGGAAAGCCCCCCCTCCCCGAAGAGTTAATAAGGTTAATACAGCAGCAAAGAGGGAATAAATCCTGAATTTCCAAAAAGCTCATGAGTTTTATTAGCAGGTTAGGGCAAACCTTTGGCCATGTAGTGTGTGTGAGACATGATATACCTTGTGTTTGGTTTAAGGCTGTTTATTTTCTAAAGGACCAATAACGCTTAGTTCACAAAAACCCAGATAAAGGTTTTAAAACCTGAACACTCACAAAAGACGAAACATGATAGAAGAATGTTATGTTCAAGACAATTTTCTCTATTTAAGAGCTATTTACCATTTTAATAATATTCACTAATAGGTGACAAGATCCCAGGCAGTACTTTTTAGAAAAATTATCCCTGGGACTTTACACTGTCTGAATAAGTGTATATAAAGTCATTTATGGCTTACTTTATTTTCAGGTTGTTTGTTTTTCATTTATGTACGTAATCAGTCCCCTTAAGTAAATGAGCAAATGTGTAGAAACGTGTTGAGGTTTTTGACTGTACATACACAAACTTCTAAAAGCTACATACTATTCCTCTGTTGCTTGGATCTTAGGGTAAAATGATAGTATTTAAAAATGCAGAGGAGTATCACAGGGGAAGTTGTGGCCTAATGGTTAGAGAGTCTGACTCCTAACCCTAAGGTTGTGGGTTCGAGTCTCGGGCCGGCAATACCACGACTGAGGTGCCCTTGAGCACGGCACCGAACCCCCCCAACTGCTCCCCGGGTGCCGCAGCATAAATGGCTGCCCACTGCTCCGGGTATGTGTTCACGGTGTGTGTGTGTTCACTGCAGTGTGTGTGTCCACTTTGGAAGGGTTAAATGCAGAGAACGAATTCTGAGTACAGGTCACCATACTTAGCCGTATGTCACGTCACAGACATTTTGGCAGCTGGTATCTGATTACAAACTGAGCTGATTAGGCTTATGCCCTTTTCTCTAAGGTACATTGCTATCCAGCAGCTTGATTGAAGCACAACGTGAGAAAATCACATTTAAGCCTTTTCCAGATGGGATTAAATTTACATTGGCCAGTTTTACAGGTGCTCCTCATTTTATTTGTCCTAATCAGCCATGTCTGTGTGTGTGTGTTTTTTTTACTGTCCTCCTTATTACAGGCTGAATTTATCTGAATTTACTGTTTTTACTTTGTCTGATCATTTTACCACCGTCTGGATTCACATGTACATGATTTTCTATGCAGAAGTCACGTCACTTTGGATAAAGTTGCGGTATTTAGTCTCCAAGTGCACATGTTAATGACCTACCAAGAAAAAAAGTAAATTGAAAAGGAGACATTTCCAGATCATCAGTGTGGTTTGTTTTTATAAGGTTTGTTATATAGACAAACAATTTTGTCCAAGGTTATCTGTAAGATTTCAAATCCTGTTTTGGTCCATTTAAGCCACAAGGATGTCTACTGGGTTTTCCCAGACTGGTAAAGAAACAGTTAAAATAAGAAGGGAATTGCTCCATCTTGGATTTGCCTTTCTAAAAGATTTTTTTTGATAGCTTTTGATAAAAAACCATGGTTACCTGAAGTTTCTGACAAATTATTATATTGTTTTAGTATAATTTCCTTTTGTTCAAAAGTTACAATTTCCATTTCTGTGGATGATGAGATACAAACCAATGGACTCACAACATTCAAACAGTGCTAGAAAAAAAGCCAAGTTAAGCATGGAAAAACAGTCATCATTACCTATGGTGCAGTTGGAAGTAATTTTCCTACGCTTTGGATTATGGCGTAGCAGCTCCAGTTCCCGCTTTGTGGGCTCCCACGTTGAATACTTTTCTCCTACACCTGAAGACAGAAAACATACAATACATTGTGTATTCATATGCTGAAAGTATGTGTTGTACATTGTGATTATATAGCCAAGACTTGTGAACATCCATATTTGTTTTTCAAATGTCCAGTTCTTGATTTCAAAAGCTTTCTACTAGACTATGGAACAAGGCTGTAAAGATTTGTGTTCAGGCAAAAGATCAAGAAGCAAGAAGACCTGGCACACAGATGTCATTTCTGTTCATCCAACACCATGGTGGTCAGTGGAGTTGATGTCAGGGCTCTTTGCAGGCAACTAGGGCTTTTTGCAGGCAACTAGAGCTCTTCTACATCCTCCTTGTCAAATCCTACCTTCATGAACCTTTTTTTGTGCACAAGGTCATGATCATGCTGGAACAGAGTTAATCCTCTTAGTTACAGTCAAGGAAAGTCCAAGACATTCAAGACAATTGTCCATCCATATGACAACAGCTTGGAGAATGCCCACATTGTATGTGATTTTCAGGTGAACATACAGTAGAGTGCATGAACATTTGAACATATAGTGTATGTTTTGTAGATATTGAATGTTTTTAGACTGTTCTGCCAAGTCAAAGCATTCACTGTTTGTGAATTAAACACTGACCTTGAAGTTTCCAGGCCTTCCTCTGTTCTTCTTTGGCAATCTGTTCCATGTCTTTGTCGTATATGTAGTCTTGGCAAACGAAGCAGTATATTCCGCCGTATAACAAGTCAATAGCTATAGCAGAGAGAAGGAAAAAAAATAAACAAATTTGATTTTTGACTAAACAATATCAGGATGTAAATGATTTACTATTCACCTATTACAACTAAAGTTAAGCGTATAAAACATAAGGGTCTTGGCTTTGGTAAGTTACAGTACTACATGATAAGTTGTGCTTTACTGAGAGAGAAGGACAAAAAAAAACAAAAATCTTTCACATGGTTGAAACATTTGAGCACACAAGTGAGCTCTAGTGAAAACAATAGTACAATAAAGCCCAATTCAGCATTTAAGTACACCATTAACACATCAATGTAAAACTGTATGAAGCTGAGTGTGAAACAGCCTATAAATATTAAGTGTGAAATTATATTCAAAATAAATTACAAGGGCACCAAAACGACAAGGGCAATAGTCTTTAGTTTTTGGTCAAGCAGTTAAAAATGCCAAAAAGTTTAACCCTGTTTCACTCATGTACTTTTCCTCTAGAGGTTTAATACTCTAACTGAAATAAAGAGGTGAAGGCCATATATAATAAATACTGTGTCAGGCTGATCAGCAGTGTACGTGTTTACGTTTTGTACTATATATTTTGTTGCACACTCTTTTTCCCCTTTTATTCCTTGGGTTCAACTTGACCTCATCCACTGAGATCACAATTCTCTTTGTCCTCTAATTAAAGATGAGTTTAAATGTGTGTTTAAAGGCTGCGTTTAAAAATAAGGGCATTGCTAGCTATGTGCAGTTGCCGTGACAACCTATTTATAGGCTCCTGATGCAGAACTGGTGAAGAAATGTGGGGGTGGAAGCAAGAGGAATATGTGGGTGGGTGAAGGATGCATTGTGTATTTACATTTGTGCGAATAAATGCTGCAGGTGTGAAAGGTCTAGCACAGCTAGCACTGTATTAACTGTTCTTTTATTTCTACTGTAAGTTAAAAAGCAGAAATTTATCAAGTCTTTAAGAATGCTTATTGTTATGAAACAGTATTTTATACTATTTATGCTTACAAATAAAAGGCTCTAAATATTTTTTTGCATTAGTGAGTCATTGAAAAATATGTTTTGGATTCTTAATAATCCATTAAAACGGTATAAAACTTTGTACAACATTAAAGAAAGTAACATTAAATTAAAGGCCACTTTTCAGATCAAAACATTAAAGGTTGTCTGGGGGAAAAGGACACAAACTGTGCAGAGCCAAGAGAACTAATGTAAGTTTAAAGGGTCATTTCAGACATTTAATTAAACATTGTGCCTTTTTTAAGCATATTCTGTATACTGACTATATTCTACGGTGGCTGAGAAGTGCAAAACACATTAACAAATCCGAAAACACATTAACAAGTCTGAAAACACAACGACAAGTCAGACAACCCAGAAACGGTAGTGTATCGTTTTTGAATGGAAACTTACCAATCATTGGACAAGACACCTGTCACTCAAGATATACAGGTATGGAATCTTATGTGTAATGTGTAAAGTTCTCCGTTTAAATATAAGAAAATAACAGAATTAATCCACAGTAATCCATTCCATCCATCCATTCCAACTTTTCCCTGCAGCAGATTGTTGAACTTCATGTATAACTTGAGTGACAGGTGTCTTGTCCAATCACAAACTATACCAACCGCTTCCGGGTTGTCTGAAATGTCGTTGTGTTTTCTGATTTGTTAATGTGTTTTCTTGTTAATTTGTTTTCGGATTTGTTAATGTGTTTTCTTGTTAATTTGTTTTCAGATTTGTTAATGTGTTTTCTTGTTAATTTGTTTTCTGATTTGTTAATGTGTTTTCTGATTTGTTAATGTGTTTTCTTGTTAATGTGTTTTCTGATTTGTTAATGTGTTTTCAGATTTGTTAATGTGTTTTCTTGTTAATTTGTTTTCTGATTTGTTAATGTGTTTTCTGATTTGTTAATGTGTTTTCTTGTTAATTTGTTTTCTGATTTGTTAATGTGTTTTCTGATTTGTTAATGTGTTTTCTGATTTGTTAATGTGTTTCGTGCACCGATTCAGACAACCTGGAAGCGGTAGGTATAGTTTGTGAATGGAAACTTACCGATCATTGGACAAGACGACTGTCATTAAAGATATAAAGGTGAATGAAAGGTGTCTCGTCTGATGATGGTAAGTTTACATTAACAAACTGTACCAACCTCAGTTGCAACACTCATTTTAAAATATCTAATACAGGCCTATCCTTTTTTACAGTATGACAGGGTATTTGTGAATGTGTGTGTGTGTGTGTGTGTGTGTGTGTGTGTGTGTGTGTGTGTGTGGGGAAGGTTTAGCTCTAAACGAAATTTGTCCTCTGCAAATGATCCAAAATACACACTCTCTCTCTCTCTCACACTCTCTCTCATACTCTCGCTTACTCGCTCATACTCTTTCGCGCTCTCTCGTACTCTTTCGCGCGATCTCTCTCTCTCTCTTTCGCGCGATCTCTCTCTCTCTCGTACTCTTTCGCGCTCTCTCTCTCATTCTCTCGCTCGTACTCTCGCTCGCTCACGCTCTCGCTCTCTCTCGCTCGCTCTCTCGCTCGCTCACGCTCTCTCTCTCTCGCTCGCTCTCGCTCGCTCATGCTCTCTCTCGCTCGCTCGCTCACGCTCTCTCTCGCTCGCTCGCTCACGCTCTCTCTCGCTCGCTCTCTCGCTCGCTCTCTCGCTCACGCTCTCTCTCGCTCACACTCTCTCTCGCACGCTCTCTCTCGCTCACACTCTCTCTCGCTCACACTCTCTCTCGCTCACACTCTCTCTCGCTCACACTCTCTCTCGCTCACACTCTCGCTCACGCTCTCTCGCTCTCGCTCACGCTCTCTCGCTCTCGCTCTCGCTCACGCTCTCTCGCTCACGCTCTCGCTCTCTCGCTCACGCTCTCGCTCACACTCTCTCGCTCACGCTCTCTCTCTCTCGCTCACGCTCTCTCTCTCTCGCTCACGCTCTCTCTCGCTCGCTCACGCTCTCTCTCGCTCGCTCACGCTCTCTCTCGCTCACGCTCTCTCGCTCACGCTCTCTCGCTCACGCTCTCTCTCGCTCGCTCTCTCGCTCGCTCTCTCGCTCGCTCTCTCGCTCGCTCTCTCGCTCACGCTCTCTCTCTCGCTCGCTCTCTCTCTCGCTCGCTCGCTCACGCTCTCGCTCGCTCTCTCGCTCACGCTCTCTCTCGCTCGCTCTCGCTCTCTCTCTCTCACGCTCTCTCTCGCTCTCTCGCTCACGCTCTCTCTCGCTCGCTCTCGCTCTCGCTCTCTCTCGCTCGCTCTCTCTCGCTCGCTCTCTCTCGCTCGCTCTCTCGCTCGCTCTCTCTCGCTCACGCTCTCTCGCTCACGCTCTCTCGCTCACGCTCTCTCGCTCTCTCTCGCTCGCTCACGCTCGCTCTCGCTCGCTCTCTCTCGCTCACGCTCTCGCTCGCTCGCTCTCTCTCTCTCGCTCACGCTCTCGCGCTCTCGCTCGCTCGCTCTCTCTCGCTCGCTCATACTCTCGCTCATACTCTCGCTCATACTCGCTCTCTCACGCTCATACTCGCTCTCTTACGCTCTCTCTCGCTCACGCTCTCTCGCTCACGCTCTCTCGCTCACGCTCTCTCGCTCACGCTCTCTCTCTCTCGCTCACGCTCACGCTCTCTCGCTCACGCTCTCTCGCTCACGCTCTCTCGCTCACGCTCTCTCTCTCACGCTCTCTCTCGCTCACACTCTCTCTCGCTCACACTCTCTCTCGCTCACACTCTCTCTCGCTCACTCTCTCGCTCACGCTCTCTCTCGCTCACGCTCTCTCGCTCACGCTCTCTCGCTCTCGCTCTCTCGCTCTCGCTCACGCTCTCTCGCTCTCGCTCACGCTCTCTCTCGCTCACGCTCTCGCTCACGCTCTCTCGCTCACGCTCTCGCTCTCTCGCTCACGCTCTCGCTCTCTC